>NC_057919.1:40556561-40661561 GCF_018873765.1 Telopea speciosissima
AGGATAAATTGATCTGGGGCGGCTCCAAATCAGGTATTTTTTCTGTACGATCGATGTATCATATCCTTACAAATAACAGGGCTACAGTCTCTCAAAATAAGCCATCCTCTTCCATACATACAAAAAATAATCAAGTAATGGATGATTACTGTTGGAAACGCATATGGAATGCTCAGACTCTTCCAAAGATTAAAATGTTCCTTTGGAAGAGTTGTGCTGATGGAATTGCAACAGGTGAAGGCCTTCTCCAAAAACAAATCCCTATAGACCCGTCTTGTTTACGTTGCGGCTATCCTCTTGAAACGGTGGAGCATATTTTCCTTTCATGCCCTTTCTCTAGGGCTGTGTGGTTTGGATCTTCATTGGCGCATTTAACGCCACAAGTTGAGAACCCATGCTTAAAAGATTGGCTTAAAAGTTGGGATATCATTTTTCAGGAGGATAAAAAATTGGCCCAAAATAGATTTTCTTTGGCAACTTTCATATTTTGGTATATATGGAGAGCGCGAAATGACCTTATTTTCAAAAAACATTTATGGTCTCCAAAAGATGTTATTCTCATTACAGAGAAGGCACATATAGAATTTTGGGTGGCTACATCAGCCAATAGTCAGACTCTCTCACAAATTAAGGATGGCTCTTCTACTCTGCAAATGATTACAAGATTTACTTGGACTCCTCCTCCACTGAATGTTATTAAAGTAAATTGTGATGTTGCATGGAATGGAAAGACAAAACATGGAGGCATTGGTATTATCATTAGAGATGAATCTGGAGCACCTATCTCAGCATACTCTTGTGGTATTCCGTGTGATTCAGCTCTCATTGGAGAAGCTTACGCTATTCGGGCTGGACTCCTACATGCGACAACACTTGGCTTTACCCATGTCATGGTGGAATCGGATTGTCGAAAGTTGATTATTCAGCTAGGTGAAGGTTCTTAGGTGGAGAAGGAAATTTATAGCATTTGCCATGATATTAATTGTTTGCAAAAGACTTTTGTTTCATGTAGTCTTGCTTTTGTTCCAAGATCCTCCAACACTGTGGCGGATTCTTTGGCTAGGGCGGCCCTATCGGTTGAGTCTCCGATTTTGTGGCCAACAACCTCTCAGTGGCTTTTGCAACTTTGTGCTGCAGATGCTACTGCTTGTAAAGACTCCTCTCATCAATAAAATTCCTCTTTACCAAAAAAAAAATAAATATATATATATATATATATATTTTGTTTATAAAAAAAAAAATTGTTAAGTTTTCAAACGGTTAGGCGGTTTGGTTATGATCGATTTTGATTGGATTACATATGGTTTAAAACCGTTGGATTAGTCGGCCTAAACCGAACCAAATCGATTAAATAAATGGTGTCATTTCTAAAACCATAACTAGACCATTTAACTAAATGGTCTGTCGGTTTCGGTTTGGTTCGGTTTTGGTAAATTCACAATCCGGTTGAGCGGTAAGGAATTTGACAATCCAAACCTATGGCCCAAATTTTGACAATTTATAATGGGTCGTGCTCCGTGTCACCACGGTTGGTGACATAAAGTGCAGAATCTGGATGGTTTTAACCCCAATGCACATGAGTTTAGGGGTGATTTCAGTCTTTTTGACATCTGACACATCCTTTTGATGGTGTAGGGGTAAAAATGGTATTTAGCTTATGTAGTGTCTGTCCAAGTCATGATTGGCACTGTCATGACTTTGACAGGCATGTCAGACAAGAAATCTATCTACATCGTTGTTAGCGAAAAACACTTTGAACAATGAAATTGCCCCGAAAACTTTCGAGGTAGTGATCTTTATCCCCTCCAGTTCCCCTAACGTGGGGGGCACAATGACTACCCTACCCCTGCCCGACCACTCTGCCTGGTGGGGACCATCCCTCTTATTAGAGGGATTGGGAAACTTGGCTGGGCTTGTGAACTAGAGGAGATACAAATTCAATACAACGGTACTACCATCTTCTTCCTTTATCCATCAATTTTCAATTTCAAGTTTTTGCCATTCGGATGGAACATTATCCATTTTCTTCTATCGTCTTTTTGTTGTGCATTTGTTGTTAGTTGTGTTCACCCTTTACAGATGAGTCCCAGGTTATAATAATGAAGGTTTCCAAATGTACTTCCACTCTCCAATAAAGTAATGACGATGTGGATAGATTTTTTCCGTTGGATATAATGGTTTGTGAACAATACCATTGCAAAATTTTGAAGGTTTGGTTCATCAGTGCGCGTTTATTGGGTCATACATTAGTATTCTACATCATTGCGGTGGCTATATTCCCGTTGGAACGGAGTTTCAGGCACATTAGTTGAGGGGCTAGGGATTAAAACGCAACAACGGTGGGATTACGATATGGTCTTATTTTTTGCCCAAAAAAAAGGGATTTTGTGCATAGTGCTTAAGAAGTGATGCCTCGAATCACTTCTCCTATTATTCAGGTATTGGTATGTTCCTTTCTATCAGGAATATGGTTAATGAATCCATTTAAGAACCTATTATACGAGTTTGTTGGAAAACTAGAGTTAACATGGGTGCATATTGTATAACAGGATCAGGTTTGGGACGATGTTCTACCTATTTCTCTAGTTCATAAATTAAGCAATTAGACAACTCATCATACAGTTATAACTATTTAGGCAGAAGGAGAGAGGGAATCATCTGACATCTCTAGATATAATATAGTAGTCAAATACATCATTAGTTGTAAGAGAAATTTCACTTAACAACTGTTATATTGTTAATTTCTTAAATTAGTTTTGGGTACATCATATTCCTCAGGAGGATCATCTTATCATCATATTGGAGTGCAACTGAATTGGGTTGTATTTGTTAGAAAGGAAAGCCAATGGGAGAATATTGGATATTCCACCCAATATTGGATTCCTCTAGCAATGTAGATCTTTCCTCAATTGAGGAAGATTGCATGGGTAGATAATTGAGTCATATTTGGAAACTCAATATATCACAACCATGTGAGCTAGTTTTTGGGATTTTGTGAGATGCTAATATATAATATTAGTGGGATTGCAAAATCACATAAGAGATACACACAAAACCCAAAAACGTTGAGCTCTCTCTCCCTCTCCAAAAACCGTTCTCCCCTCTCTCTCTTCTTTGGTGTTTGATCCTAGAAGAAGAACACAAGGTGGTGTGTTCCTTGGTGGTGTGGAGGAGATACACAACTTGACTGTGGGAATGCAAAGCTTGCGTGGTGCGTGGAACGATCGAGAAAGGGCTATCATCGATTGGAGGTCTTACACTTGTGAGGCTTAGGTACTAATCGATCTCTACTTCGTTCTGTTGTTGAATAACTTTTCCCATCGATATTGTGATCTTGTTTACGCTTCCGCTGCGGTCGCATTTGCGATGCCTTCAGTGGTATCAGAGCCTCTTTATCGATGGGGTTGTTTTTAATTTTTTTTTTTTTCATTATTTATGTGACGCTCTTAAATTTTATTCAGTTTTTATTTTTAAAAAAAAAAATTTGGGATGAGATGTATGCGACCAAGGGGCCGCGGGCTGGCTGCCTACGCGCGCCCCACTAGCTGCACGCACCCCACCCCATGCCTTGCCCATGCCCCCCTCTTCATGCGCGCATGGCTGCCAACCGCGTGCATGCGTGGGCAGCCTTGCTGCGTGCGGTGCTGCCTTGTGCCTTTGTGCACTTGATTTGATGATTTTCTTTTTTTTTGCTATATTTTGTGTAGCAGTTTTTCATTATTAAAAAAAAATAAAATTTTGTTTTCTTATTGAAGGGAAATTCTATGGAGAGGATGGGCAGAGAGATTCCTCCCTTCACCTACCTTCCCCAAATAGGCATAATGGCTTATTATAATTTTATGGTTATTAATTTTATTTTAAGCATGTATGTGATGGCTTTGTGGGGGTATGTGTCATGACCATTATGGCATAAGTTGTCATGGTAATGGCTATGTGATGTACATGATCATAGTGACATTGGATTGTCATGGTAATGGTCATGTAATGCACATAACCATTATGACATAAGTTGTCATGGTAATGGTTGCATGATAGATGCATTGGATGCACATGATTATAATGACTTGGATTGTCATGGTAATGATGATTTTATGTGTTTTTGGGCAATCTTCACATAAAATATTGGAATATTATTTTTGAGCATCATATATGTAATGAGGACCATGGTTATGGAATTTAAAAATTACATGCATTAGATGTATGTGTGTGCTAGGCATGGCATAGATGTGATTTTACGTGTAATTTCCTTCTTTTCCTCCAAGCAGTCCAATTTTGGTGGGTTGGTTTTCTATTATGTAATTTTATTTATTTTAAAATTATTCAATGTAACCGCTTGGAGTTCGTGTTGAGATCGGGATCGTGTTTTTGGATCTTGGATCAAGGATCTTGGCGGTTAGTTGGAGAGAAGATTGAAGGAAGGACTTGTTCACTTGAAGTGTCCAAGTTTATTACAGTTTTTTTTTGGAATTTTTTCCCTGTAATAGATAGTTGCATACGCATTATCATACTATAATTGCCATGAGTGGGAGTGACATATGAGGCTATGATTGCTCCGATCCATCTTTTAATCAAAGTGAGTTTATCATGGTTATGAACTCATGTTGATTAAAGATGCTATCCCATAACCATTGGTGTTTATATGTTTATAGTTTTCCTTGGATGGATGTGCTATTATGTTTATACATTGGATGTATGGTTGTGGATTATATGCGTTCCCATTTTCCCTCTTTTTCAATACAAGTGTGATATGGGAAACCCTGGTTGGTGGGATTCTCATGGCCTCCCTTAGTTGGTGAGTGTAGAATTTTCATTGATCCACCCTTGTAGATGCCGATAGGATAATATTTGGGTGAATTGGTGAAATTGTCTGCACTCATCTCACATGTGATAGGTAGAGAATGTGGTCAGTGGTATATGTACTATATTAATAGGCATTAACCCACAAACACCATAGTTCCCTCCAAAATTAAGGGTAAACACTTGACTTGAGTGTGTGTCAGCCGATAGGAATGGGCATGACACTCAGGTGGCCAAATTACATTGGAAGTCTAAGTGACGGACAGAATAGTTCACCCAACCAAGATGCGAATGATGAACTCCGATAGGCTAAGTCAGGAGCATAAGGGTTGATGGTTTTCAATTCGTGCCTTACAAGCTAGAGGGAAGCTTGGGGTGTGATTGACCATTGATTGTTCTTACCCCAGTTATTTCAATGGTTGTAGATCATGCTAATTATTAATTTTTGTACATCATGTAGATTTTAAAAATGTCAATCCAAATGAACTATGCCTCCCTTATCAAAGACCATATTTTGACCGGCTCAAACTATGTTGACTGGAGGAGGAACATCAAGTTACTCCTGTTTGCAGAAGGTCTAATGTTTGTCCTGAACAAAGAAGAGCCTGAATTACCTAATGAGGAGAACCCTGATTCTAAGCCAGCCTATGAGTTGTTTCGACAGAAAAACTCTAAGGCAAACCTCCTCATGTTGAGTTCTCTGGAGAAGACCATCGTTGATTCGGTCAAGGATCTGTACTCGACCAAGGACATGATGGAGGAGTTGAAGGAGATGTATGGGAGAGAAGAAAGACATGCACATCATCAACTGGTGACACTCCTCCATAGCACAAAGATGGCTCAAGGTACTCCGGTTATTGACCATGTCATAAAAATGCTAAACTTGTTCCAAGAACTAGAGAACCTTGGGACATCCTTTAAGCTGAATTATAAGACGGATGTCATCTTCTACTCTTTGTCTCAGGAGATCTATGGATCATTTATTGTTAATTATAACATGAATAAACTCTCTGTGGAACTCCCTGAGCTGGGCAACATGCTGCAAGAAGTGGAAGCTGCATCCAAGAAGTAAAAGGTGGAGGTCTTGACTACAAAGGACAAGTCATCTTCCTCAAAGCCCAAGGGCAAGAAGAAGAAGAAGAAGGCTGACAAGGGCAAAAATCCTAAGGTTGGCAACAAAAGAATTCAAAAGAACAATGGCAAGGGGACTTGTTTCTATTGTAAGAAGGACGGATATTGGAAAAAGGAATGTCGTGCTTCCTGGCTGCTCAGAAAAAAATGCAGGAGAAACAGGAAGAAGGTATTTCTGAAACCTTAGTCCTTTATGAGTCTAATTTGTCAGAGGAATCTACTAACACATGGTTGGTGGACTCGGGGTCTATTGCCCATATTTTTAACTTGTTGCAGGGGTTCAAGCTGACAAGAAGACTGAGTAAGGATGAAGTTCGTTTGCGAACGATTACGGGTGCTGAGGCCGTTGGAGATTTTACTTTAGTTTTTTGTAATAGTACTTTAATTTTGAGAGATTGTTTTTATGTTTCTCATTTCAAGAGGAACATTGTTTCTGTTAGTAGGCTTGTTTTGGATGGTTACACTTTCTTTTTTGGTAATAAGTTAACTATTCGGCTTAATAATTCATTTATTACTTCTGGCCTACTAGATAACGGATTATATCTCTTAAAACCGGTACTAGAGGTTAATGAGATCTCTAATAATTTTTTGAAAAGAAAATCAGCCTAAGATAATTCAACATATCTTTGGCACTTAAGGTTAGGTCATATTGAAGTAGAAAGGATGAACAGGTTGGTGAAGGATGGGCCTTTGGAATCATTGAAGGTAAAACCTTATCCGACCTGTGAGTCGTGTCTACAAGGAAAGATGACTAAGAAACCCTTCTCTAACAAGGGAAGAAGAGTCAAAGCTATGTTAGAATTGATACACTCAGATGTATGTGGACCCATTAACGTTCAGGCGAGGTATGGTTACGAATACTTCGTGACCTTCCCTGATGACTACTCTCGTTATGGTTATATATACTTGATGCACCGTAAGTCAAAAACTTTTGACAAATTCAAGGAATTTCGAGCGGAGGTTGAAAAATAGTTGGGTAATTGCATCAAGTGCCTCCGATCTGATCGAGGAGGAGAGTACTTATCAGATGAGTTCAGGGACTATCTAAAAGAAGCTGGGATCATAACCCAGTTGACTGCCCCAGGAACACCTCAACAGAACATAGTTTCAGAAAGGAGGAATCGAACCTTGTTGGACATGGCTCGATCCATGTTGAGTTATTCAGAATTGCCAATGCGTTTTTGGGGTTTCGCCTTAGGAACTGCCATCTATATACTGAATAGGGTGCCAACAAAGTTTGTGACCAAAACACCTTTTAAGTTGTGGTATCGGCATAATCCAAGTCTTCGACATCTTAAGGTGTGGGGTTGCATAGCACATGTAAGGAAACAACAGGCAGATAAGTTGGAATCCAAAACAGATAGATGCTATTTCTTGGGATACCCTAAGACAACAATAGGATACTACTTCTATGACCCTATTAATCAGAAAGTCATAGTTAGCAAGCATGCGACATTTCTTGAGGATGACATGATCTCACCAAGATCAGATCCAGTGGTCATTAAAGAAATAACTGATGACCAAGTACCCTCTGCGCCGACAGAAATTTCAGTTGACATACCCACAATTGAGCAACAGCCTCAAGAGCCTAGGAGGAGTGGGAGGTCTATCAGACCACCAACTCGTTTGAACCTTCTCATGGAGGAGGATCAAAAGGTGGAAGAATTCCACATGGTGTCTGATTGTTCAGACACAAATCCTTATACTTATGCCGAGGCTCTTGAGGATGTTGACTCAGTGAAATGGCAGGAAGCTATGCACAGTGAAATAGATTCCAAGGATCTACAAGAGGAAGAGAGGTGTGGATGGAAATGTGGAACATAGATTGGTGGCAAAGTGATACACTCAGAAAGAGGGTATTGACTACGATGAAACCTTCTCACCGATAGCGATGATTAAATCCATTCGGCTTCTATTGTCGATTGCTGCATACCATGATTATGAGATATGGCAGATGGATGTACAAACCGCTTTCCTTAATGGTTATCTTGATGAGGTCATATACATGAATCAGCCAAAGGGTTTTGTCTCCCTAGGGGAGGAAAACACGGTATGCAGGTTATTGAGGTCCATTTATGGACTAAAACAAGCTTCCAGATCATGGAACATCCGTTTTGATCAAACTATCAAGGATTTTGAGTCTGAACAAAACATTGATGAGCCATGTGTATATAAGAAAATCTGTGGGGTGCCGTCTGTTTCCTTGTCCTATATGTGGATGATATACTGCTCATTGGGAATGATGTGGAGTTACTTTCATATGTAAAGATGTGGTTATCCAAAACATTCTCAATGAAAGATCTGGGTGGAGCCAGCTACATCCTAGGAATTAAGCTTGTGAGAGATCGCTAGAAGAGGATGTTGGGATTGTCACAATCCACCTACATTGACAAAGTGCTTGAGAGGTTCAACATGCAGGATTCGAAGAGAGGTAATGTGCCTCTCAGACATGGAATCGGTTTATCCAAGTCACAATGTCCTCAAACTCCTGAGGAAATTAAGACTATGAAGAGAGTTCCTTATGCTTCGGCAGTAGGAAATCTGATGTATGCCATGTTGTGTACCAGGCTAGATATTTGTTATGCTGTAGGGATTGTGAGTTGATATCAATCCAATCCAAGACAAAAACACTAGATAGCTGTCAAGGGGATCCTCAAGTACCTAAGGAGGACCAAAGATTACTTCCTTGTATATGGTTGTGATTAGTTGTCAATGGTTGGATATACGGATTCGAATTTCCAAACTGACAAGGATGACAGAAAGTCTACCTCTGGGATGGTTTTTGTGATTGGTGGGGGTGCAGTGATTTGGAGGAGTGCCAAACAGAAGTCAACAACTGATTCCACATCAGAAGCTGAGTACTTGGCAGCTAGTGAAGCAGCCAAGGAAGGTGTCTGGCTCAAGAAATTCTTGACATACCTAGGGGTGGTGCCTGAGCTAGTGGAGCGACCCATACAATTGTTATATGACAACAGGGGAGCTATAGCACAAGCAAAGGAACCAAGAGCTCAATCAGAGGAACAAGCATGTAGAGCAAAAATATCACTTGATTCGTGAGATTATTCAGCGTGGTGATGTAGCCATAGCTAAGGTTGATACTGCAGATAACCTATCTGACCCCATGACTAAGGCATTGCCTCCTAGTGTTTTTGAGAAACATGTTGGGAATATGGGGGTGAAGTCCATGGGTGACTGGCACTGATGTACAAAACTCCTTCTATTGAATTAATGAATTTTGTTTTTGATTAGCATGATCAGTTGTTGAGCTCAGTTATTGTCCTTAGGTATTCATACCTAAAATTGTTCACAACTGGGGAAGGGACTGGACATCCCATCCGACATGGTGGTCACATTGTGTGTGCTTAAGGAGGATATTTTCCCAAGACACAAATGTGAGTGTACATTTGGTGTGTATACTAGACTAGATCACTTGAGAATTTCACATGTGGTGTACTGTCAGTTTATAAAGACAATGAGATTCTCTTAAGTAGTTCACGATTGGTCCCTTGAACTGAGGGGTCCTTATCGACGCATTCATATGTTGAGAGTTTTGGTGTACCAACGGTTGATGTCTTTCTTTGGCTATATATCGGTGCGCTGGATTCTCAATGTCTGACTGTATTCGAAAGAGATGCCCAACATGGAACCCACAACCCATATGTTGGAAGTATGTTGAGGAGAGTATTCTATACAGGATTGGACCCAAATCTGGATCCTGTAGCATTTTCAAAATATTTTTGAAATATTTTTAGTTATATATATAAAACATTATCTATTTTCTTGAACATTTTGTTTGAAATGTTTTCTCTTGGTCCAATCAAGGTAATTGAATCTCTCGATTGGTGTATCAGTTCATTGAGGATTGACAGTCTTGTACACATGCCTTATATTAAACCATGCAACATTATTTTATGGGGGACGGATGCGTGTTTTAATTACTTACCTTGGGCATAGGTTATTACATCTGCTTAGCATCTTCGATGTTACATTTCTTAGAAGCTGAGTAGAATCCCATTGCGATCCTACCCCTTTCCTTTCGGTTCCATTCATCTACGCTGTAACGGTTGATCATGGTTTCCTTTTCATGATCCTTTTGTAATATTAGATCTTACAGTAGGATGGAGGAGATTGTTAGAAAAGGAAAGCCAATGGGGGAATATTGGATATTCCACCCAATATTGGATTCCTCTAGCAATGTAGATCTTTCCTCAATTGAGGAAGATTGCATAGGTAGATAATTGAGTCATATTTGGAAACTCAATATATCACAACCATGTGAGCTAGTTTTTGGGATTTTGTGAGATGCTAATATATAATATTAGTGGGATTGCAAAATCACATAAGAGATACACACAAAACCCAAAAACGTTGAGCTCTCTCTCCCTCTCCAAAAACCATCCTCCCCTCTCCCTCTTCTTTGGTGTTTGATCCTAGAAGAAGAACACAAGGTGGTGTGTTCCTTGGTGGTGTGGAGGAGATACACAGCTTGACCGTGGAAACGCAAAACTTGCATGGTGCATGGAACGATCGAGAAAGGGCTATCATCGATTGGAGGTCTTGCACTTGTCAAACCCTGCTCCTAACTGACTGGAATTGTGATTGAAGGATAGGAACCCCTGATCAGGCAACCAAGAACACTGTGGAGTATCACTCCAGTGATTTGGATTGATGAAGAAACCCTGTGTGGATCATCCTACATGCCTGTCAGTAGGTGGATAGTAGACCCCTGCAAATGTACAGCTCATAGCATGATGTATGGCCTGAACCCCAGGTAATCTCTCTCCTACCCATAACTGTGGGACCCACTTCTGAAACAGTGTGTAAAAACCCCTATATGGTAACTGGGGACAATGCCTTGACCAAGGGTCAAACACCTGTGCAAGCCCCACTGAGTTTCAGCTTGCTGGAATCTCTGGACGATGGCACTGGGCGATGCAAACAAGGCCCAGAGACATCGCCCAGTGAGTGAAACAGCATATTTTAATGGATTTTAATTATGGGGACTGCCCAACATGGACATGGGCACCCTCTATAGATAGAGGGGAGTCTGAGGGAGTTCACTGTGGACCCCACCAGTGTGCCCAAAATCACTCAGAATCAGTTTAAAAACTCATTTTCAAAAAGGGACTTAATGGCCAAACAAGCCTTAGTGAGGGCTGGGCCTATAAATAGGAATGCCTTGGGCTCATTTAGAGCCCTTAGCACTATTCAATTCGTGGGAGAGAAGAGAGGAAAGGAAGGAGCGAAAGAAGAGAGAAAGAAGAGAAAGAAGGAGAAGGAAGAGGAAGAAGGAGAGGCTGCCACCCCATCCAAACTTGGGATCGAGCTTCTCAGACCGGGGCAGGTATAACCAGCATTGTGCCAACCTATTGTTGTCTTTGGATGCATATATTTAGCTGTGTTCCTACTCTCTGGGCAGCCCAGAACAGCTCCAGATCTACCATGCAAGCCTTGAGCATGGGAGATCTGTGATTTTTATTCAATTTTAGAATTCTGGTTTGCTGTTCTTGAGAGCCGAATCTGGCTGTGCATGGCTGCACTGCCCAGATCCACTGTTGGCTTGTTGTTTGGAACCCTGGATACAAGCTATGGCTGCACAGACCTAACCCTAGGTGATTCCAGCCATGAATCATCAAATTACATCTGTTTCCAGCCTTGCATGTGGCTGAAATTGAGGTTCATGCTTGGAGAAAACCCTGTGATACTATGCATTGGGTTGTCAAGGCAGCCTCTGGCAGCCAAATGGTGGGCCTGATGGAAGATCCATTTGGACCAAAAGGTAGATCATTCCTAGGGCTACTTGACCCCCTAACATGCATGGGGATCAGATTTGAACACTGCCCACAAAGCCCAACCTTGGAATCTCAGCCCAATGTCGATTTGCAGACTCTGGGCGATGCACCCAATGCCCAGAGCCATCGCCCAGTGAAGGGAAATGGGCAGAAATGCTGATATGGCTTTGAGAACCTCACCCGTTGGCCATGTGACATTGGGGGAAGATGGGAAATGACCTAAATGCCCTTTTCCACATCTGCCCTTACAAAGGAAATGCTTGGGAACCCAATTGGGCCCCGCAGGTGAAGGAAACCCTGCTGTGCTTGGTCCTACAGCATAGACAAGCTGTGGACAGCACTGTGAACCTAATCTGACCTAGGGTCAGAAACAACGATGAAGAATGACTATTTTACCCCTATGCTACTAACTCTGGATGATGCATCGGGACATGGACCTAAGGCCCAGTGTAAGGCCCAGTGATTCCAAGTGAGAATCAATTGAACACCGGGTCAACCCAGTAAGCTTAGGTTAACCCTAGGACTACTAGAGACAGATTGGAAACTTAATATGACAATTTTTTATTTGCATCTAGGATTTGATCTCGTGCTCGAGGACAATAATCAGACTGCTGTTGGAATTGAGTTTGCGACCGAGGTCTTATAACTAAACCCAGGTGAGTGAAATATTATCATATGTGTACAAGTAACTGTGATGCTATGCCGGCTATTAAATTTAAATCATAAATGCTGTGTTATTTAAATTCTGTTCAATTATTCAAAATTCTACACATTGATTGTCTGTTGATCAACACTGTGAATTATACATGATGATTGTGATTGTTAGACTAGATGCCGTAGTTAGCTTGGAAATGAGGCCTGTGGTAGCCCATAGAATGGGATGCGGTTGACACCACCGACTCATACGATGCCATATAGACATGGGGTTAGAGTTTCATCACCCGTGCTACGCACCCTTGCCAACAAGGGTTTAGGTGTTGGATGCCTGTGAGGGTGACCATATGTGAATATGTGAAAAGAAAAGAAATGAAATGAAAAGAAATGTGATTACACCGGAATGGTGATTTTGAGCTATATGCCAGGCTATATGCCAGAAAAGAAAAGAAATGAGAAATGTGATGGATTACCCTACAGGTTAATCACAGAGGGCTGGTCGGGCTGACCTTGGTGAACGAATGCGGGAGCTGACTGGTCCTCTCCAACAACTCAATGGGTGTATCGCGGGAAGGGGTTAGAAGCCCACACCAGGGATACATGTATTGGGGATTGTAGTAGCGTAGATCTGACTTAGTTGCATTACTAGGTGGCTAATAATTAAACTGGACTTGCATATCATATAGGATCATGTGGATTGTGGTTGCACGTGCATGCATGATGATATATTTTGCTCACGAGCTCAGTGAGGGCTCACACTTTGTTATACATTGTTTTTCTTAGATGATTTTGCAGATTGATGCTGTTGTGGCATGGAGGCTCATTACGAGGAGGCACTTGATGTTTTGACTTGGGGACTCCTTTTTGTTTTTGTTAGGAGTTTATCCCCGTTCTGACTGTGGTTCTGTTGTAGTTTCTTTCTTTTTCTTTTTGGGGTTGAGTTATCTCACCCTGTATATATATGTATGTAGTAACTTTAGTTCTATTCTTGTCAGCTTTGGTTCTTAGGTTGTAGGTTGTCGGGAAATGTATCAAACTTATTTATGTATATATTATCATCATTTCCCATATCGCTACGCTGTCTATTTGTTATTGCAATTGTAGTTTATCTATAGCACTCTGATCTTGCTTATGGTAAAGTGATGAATGTGGTTCCATGAATGTAAGCACTGCTTCTGGATCCATGGGATTTGGCGGATTGTCGTTACGCAATTCGCGTCACCTACCTAATCCTCCCAGGGGGTGGTTTGGGGTGTGACAGCACTTGTGAGGCTTAGGTAATAATCGATCCCTGCTTCGTTCTGTTGTTGAATAACTTCTCCAATCGATATTGTGATCTTGTTTATGCTTCCGCTGTGATCGTATTTGCGATGCCTTCAGTATTTTCATAAAAAAAAAAAAAAGAACTGAATTGGGTTGTAGTAAAACATTCGTGATAAATGTTGTCATGGAATCTCGAATCTCAGTTAATTTTATTTTGGAAATAGTTCCATCATTTACAATTTGCTAGATAAGTAATGTTTTATGAAGATAATTGTAAACACAGTGTGACGTCTAGAATATATTTTCTTGGGTAAGGGAGTCAACTGATTCCAATGTTGTTGTCCACCTCCATGTAGGGAAATTATGGATCGACAGGACTAAAATCCGAGACAATATATACATTATGCCAATGATAAACCCAAGTTCATACTGACAAATCGGGAGCCTCCACGTGTCTCGGTCCAAAGGGTGGGCTGTCCCAAGCCCGAAGGAGATTCAGCTCAGACATGAACTGCAAACACCCACACAGACGCGGCCTCACCACTAGTGCGGCCTCCAGGCGTGGCCTCATCATGGGCGCGGCCTCATCATGGGTGCAGCCTCCAGGCGTGGTCTCATCACGGGCGCGGCCTCCAGGTGTGGCCTCATTATAAGCGCGGCCTCACAGGCGTGGCCTCATGGGCGCGGCCTCAACAGGCGCCGCCTCACGGGCGCGGCCTCATAGGTGTGGCCTCACAGGCACGGCCTCGCAGGCATGGCCTCACAAGCATGGTCCACGGATGCGGACTCCCTATGGGCACGGACCTCGGGTGCAAGGCGGACCTAGACGATAAGCCCTGATCTAAGACCAAGCCACTACTGCGGCCATCAATAAGACATCCACCCTCCCAAGGACTCTGGGCCACCGCCTACGAGTCACGTCATCCTGACGGACTCAAACATCAAAGATCTTATCACCTCACGCCAGCATCTATTTATTAAGGACATCAACACTACTGGGACACTACCTCCCTTGGGGAGAAAACCAACCAAGGAAGAGCCCTGCTACCCAGGGACTCTATCAAATACGAGGACTATTTGCCACCGATCGGGATTCTCCACTCCACCGCATTCCACTATAAAAGTAGAGGTACTATACTCCATCAGATGATCTTGAATTCTATTCATTAGTCTGTTTGCTCAGAGAGATCTAACTTAGGCATCGGAGAATCCTAGGCCGGAACCACACCGATTCTCCTTTGTCACCCAGGTTCTTTTACAGATTACGGCACTCAAAGGACCATCGACGATTTCTTGATGCAACAGATTGGCACCATTTGTGGGAACGACACTAGCCATCAGACCTACTAGCTCGATTCCACCATCACTTAATGGCACCATGGGGTAAAAAGACTACTCCCTCTATCAACAATGCTGCGAGGAAGGAGAACGGATCACCTCCTCCAGAGAGCTCACATCACAGAGCCAATGACCCTGTCTCTCAGGAGAGGGAGGTCCCAGAGAACCAACAAGTTGAGGTAGTCGACCTCAACCCAAACAGCCGTGGAGCCAGCACCTGATCCTAATGCACCAGCGACTGTGGGTCAAATTAATGACTTGCAGCAGTAGATCCTCAATTACCAACGACTCTTCCGTGACTACCTGAGGCAGCGTGCAACATCCCACCGTCGTAGGACAGATCCTGTCCCTCGATAGGAGCAGAGCCCTAGGAGGTCACCTCCCAGGGGTGATAGGTTAGAGAGAAACACCAGGCAGCGGGGGGATCCCTCCCAACATGCCAGGAGAACAACAGACCTTCCAGTATGGTTAGATCGAGGGAGAACACCATCACACCGATCCGTGGTACCCAGTTTGGAAGGCTCAATTAGGAGATCAGTGTTCCAAGGTCGACTAGGGGGAGTTATGCACCTGGGAGGAGCCAATCCTTCCGAGAAGAAAGCCCCTCACGTTCATGTCAGGACTCATCATGACGTGACCATTCACCATCCCGCCAACACTCAAGGCTGGAGGGGACTTCAAGAAGAGGACGAGAACGAGGTCACAGTGAGTGTCCGCCCAGACGGGAGGGACAATTGTTTGAGTTAAAATAAAACCGCAAGCATACGGGTCAATCATAGCTACGGGTCGAACACGAGGAGATATACGCCACTCTATTTAACTAACTTAAAAATAATGCAAAGTGAACTAAATTAAAGTGTTAAATTAAACTAATTAAACTAACAAAAATCAATGCATCCTAACTCATAAGCATCTAACAAACTTAAGGGATTAAATCAGCGTCCTAACACATGAGCATCTAACCTATCAAACTAAAGCGAATTGAAACGAATAAAAATGCATCCACACATACTAACCACATAAAAAGAAATAAGGGAATAAAAATGCATCCATAAACCACAACCATATAAAATTAAAATAAAAGAAATAGAGGGGGAAGAAGAAGAAGATAGAGAGAGATAGAGGAGATGGAGAATGAGATTGAGAGTTTAGATAGTAAAACCTGGATGTGCTTGCATGAATGTAATTGAAAAGCTTGAATACTTGCATAAACTTACCATAGCCTCCTCTTCTAAATCTTCAAGTCTTGTCATCAACTTAAGAACTTAGACTAGAAGGCTTAAAACCTAAACTAGAATTAAGAAATTACAACCCAATTGAAGACTTAAATTGAAATTAAAGCATAAACTAAAACCTATTATAACCATTAACTAAAAATCATAAAAGCAAACTAGAACTTAGAAAAGCCAAAAATCACAAATTAGAAGGAGAAGAAGAGAAGAAATTTCACTAAGTGAATGAACAATTTTTACAAGAGAGGTAGGGGGTATTTATAGGTGGAAGAGAAGAGGAGAGAGAAGATGGAAGTGTAGGAGAAATATTCCCTAAGAAAAGAGAATATTCTCTTTTCTTTCCTCTTTTATAATGCCTTGAATCCTAAGAAAAAAGAAAAAAAATAGAAAAAAGAAGAAGAGAAGATTGTTTACATAGACCTTCTATTTCTAGAAAAATAAACTTCCAATTCTAACAGGTGCTTCCTTTTCTTTGTAGATATCTTCTTCAAGCAATAAAATCAAAGCATCTTTGATTTTTCAACCTTCCATAGATGAGAAAATATAAATCTATCACAAGTTGAATTCTAGAAGTGCCCTTGAGAAGTTGGAGGAGAGAGAGCGTAAGGGTGATGACTAGGATTCCTTTAAGAATAAATAAAATACCCATTCTGTCCTTTAAAAAACGTGGAGCATGGGGTGCTTATATAGGCCTCACCATTGTGTTCCTTGCGAAAAATCACCCAAAATAGGCCCAAATTTCGTCCAATTCGGAGTTGGGGAGCCCAAGCTATCTCAAATTGAAGTTGGACTGTCCAGAGCCTTCCAAATGGAATCTTTCGGGTATAGTAAAGTAACTTCTAATAATTGCATTAAGGCCCCTGAAATCCGAATTTCCGCTTCACTTTGTCCCCGTCCGACTGTTAATAATTATAAATAAACCCCTACAGACCATTTTCGCGCGTCGTTACGGAAATGACCATTATTTCTTCGTTTCAACTCGGAATCAAGTGCCGTTTGAACCATTGCGAAGCTGACTAGATGGGCTAAGCATCCATACTAGTAACACTTCTAAAAAGCTTAAAAACATCTCTTTAGCATCATTTCCTCCATTTTTATAATAATTCACCTAAACCCTGAAAAGCACAAGAAAGCACCGAGTAACTCTGTCCAATGTGATAAAATGTATGTTTTATGCCTTAAGATTTCACACATAAATGTGCTCATTAGATTCCCTCACACTTGAACGTTACTTGTCCTCAAATAAAGCAAAAGATAAACTAACCTAGAATGCAAAAAAAAATCCTAACTCACTTTCGTAGGAATCACGGTTGCACTGAGCATGTGCAACAAGCCTTTCAACCCCTAGGTTACCCCTAGTGGACGAGTTGTGTCTCGTGGGTGTTTGCAATGAATATAAACCCAAAATTCAATAAATAAAAAAGAATGACATAAGTAAGATAAGGCACACAATCTCAAAGAAATACTCAACTAAAGATTAAGGAGCCAAAGGTTCCCCCACACTTAAATTTTATTACCCCACATCAATTCAAGTAACAAGCATGCGTCAAGGTCAAGGGATCTCCTCATATTTTCTGAACACTACTCACCTTCAAGTAAACCACTCATAGCACTGATGGAACCAAAGACTTAGGCATTGAGTATTTTTGACCATACTTTCTTTTCCAGGCATTAACGCAAAAGTTTTTTTTTTTTTTTTTTCTTTCTCAACAACAAACTCTTTTTCTACTCTACTACTGTTCTCTGAATGACATGGTGGAACATACACCAGACACCCAAATACTTGGTAGCTTTGCTTTTTGCATGTATTCATAAGACATTGAGACATTGATGCAAGAGTTTTTTTTTTTTTTTTTTTTTAGTTTCCTTCCAAGGAATTTCGATCAAGTCACCCTGCTTCATGAGGCACAGTGCCCTGTCTAGTCCCAAGGAATTCCACTTTTCTTTCTGTTTCTCTCTCTCTCTTTTTTTTTTCCATTCACTTTCACTTTCATGCCTTGCCACAAACAAATTGGTCTCAACTACTAGCCAAAAGATAAAAGGGGTCCATAAACACATAGAGGAATCTAACCATCACATGAAGTAGCACTCATATTTTTAAACTCAATCCCCATCACCGGTTACAAACCAACTCCCATCCTTGAAAATGGATTTTTTTATTATTTCGCATGCTAGGGCACCTAATTCCCTCTCACTCTCGCTTTGCAAATCGAAGAGACTTATGCACATAACCAAAAACTATCGCCACAATCAAAATTCACAAAATTCACAATTAAAGTCCAACACACCCCCCCACACTTAATTCATGCAGTGTCCTCAATGCATGCAGAAAAGGAAGAATAAGGATAAGGGAGGGGATACATACCAGGATAGCAGGGGTCAAGGTAAAGAGGCTCATGGAGATCCATGATCTCTTCTTTAACTGGAGTAGGCATCTCTATGTACGACTTCAATCTTTGGCCATTGACCTTGAAAATAGCTCCTGTACTTGGATTGAGAACTTCAACAGCCCCATAGGAAATTTTTTTTTGAACAATATAGGGGCCATCCCATCTAGAACACAGCTTACCTGGAAAGATATGCAAACGAGAATTGTACAACAAAACTTTCTGGCCTACCTCAAAAGATTTTCTCAAAATGTGCCTATCATGGAAAGCCTTGGTTTTTTCCTTGTAAATCTGGGCATTCTCATAAGCCTCATTCCTAAGCTCTTCCAACTCAGATAGTTGGAGTTTTCTATGGGCACCTGCAGTGGGTAGGTCAAAGTTAAGCTTCTTGATAGCCCAAAAGGCCTTGTGCTCAATCTCTACAGGTAAGTGACATGCCTTTCCATACATCAGACGGTACGAAGATTGACCAAGATCGGTCTTGAAGGCTGTCCTATGGGCCCACAACGCATGTACCAACCTGTTAGACCAATCCTTGCTGTTCGGGTTGATGGTTTTCTCAAGAATTTGCTTGATCTGCCTATTTGAAACCTCAACCTGGCCACTGGTTTGGGGATGGTAGGGTGTGGCCAACTTATGGACGACACCATACTTTCTCATGAGGGCCTCAAAAGGCCGATTACAAAAATGCTTGCCCCGATCACTAATGATAGCCCGGGGAGTACCAAAACGGGAGAAGATGTTCTCCTTCAGAAATTTCACAACCACCTTGTGGTCATTGGTCTTACAAGCAACTGTCTCAATCCATTTGGACACATAGTCCACAGCAAGTAATATGTACAGGTTACCAAAAGAGTTAGGGAAAGGCCCCATGAAATGAATACCCCACACATCAAACACCTCAACCACTAGAATTGGGTTGAGGGGCATCATATTTCTCTTAGTAAGATGCCCTATGGATTGGCATGAAGAACATGCCTTGCAATAAGTAAAAGCGTCTTTAAACAGACTAGGCCAATAAAATCCACACTGTAAAACCTTGGCCGCAATCTTATTAGGCCCAAAATGGCCTCCACAAGTCTGATCATGGCAAAAAGATAAGACAGATTGTTGCTCATGATCAGGGACACATCTCCGGATTACTTGATCCGGGTAGGTCTTAAAAAGATAAGGATCATCCCAAAAGAAATACTTAACTTGTGTAAAGAAATGATTCTTATCTTGGGTGGACTAATGTACAGGTGTCACACCCATAACCAGATAATTAACAATGTCAACAAACCAAGGTTCACTAGACACTGCCATCAGATACTCATCAGGAAAATTCTTGTTGATTGGAGAATCAACAGTCAAGGAATTAGGCAGCCGGGATAGATGGTCTGCAACTAAATTTTCACACCCTTTCTTATCCCTAATTTCAAGATCAAATTCTTGTAACAAAAGGACCCACGTAATGAAGCGAGCCTTGGCATCTTTCTTCTGCACAAGATATTTGATAGGTGCATGGTCAGTATAAACAATCACATGTGATCCAACCAAGTAGGGCCTAAACTTCTCTAAAGCAAACACAACAGCTAAAAATTCTTTCTCAGTGGTGGTATAATTAAGCTGTGCATTATTAAGAGTCCTACTTGCATAATAAATCACATGGGGCAATTTGTTGATTCTTTGCCCAAGAACAGCCCCTATATCAAAATCAGAGGCATCACACATAAGCTCAAATGAAACTGTCAAATTTGGAGCTTGAATAATGGGGGCTGAGGTCAAAGCTCTTTTCAATTGCTCAAAACTATCATGACACTTAGAAGAGAAATCAAATGGGCAGTCCTTTGCCAAAAGAGAGGTGAGAGGTCTAGCTATTTGGCTAAAATCCTTGATGAATCTTCTATAAAAACCTGCATGGCCAAGAAAAGATCTAATGTCCTTCACACTCTTGGGTGGTGGTAAATTGGCTATAAGGTCCACCTTAGATCTATCAACCTTGATCCCTTCTTTGGACACAATGTGACCAAGAACTATACCTTGCTTCACCATGAAGTGGTACTTCTCCCAATTTAGGACCAAGTTCTTTTCTATGCATCTTTTAAGAACCAAAGAGAGATGATGCAAGCAATGAGAAAAGATAGAGCCGTGAATAGAGAAATCATCCATAAACACCTCTAGGAAGTGCTCTACCATATCAGAAAAGATACTCATCATGCACCTTTGGAATGTAGCAGGGGCATTGCAAAGCCCAAAAGGCATACGCCGGTAAGCAAAGGTTCCATAAGGGCATGTGAAAGTGGTTTTGTGTTGGTCCTCCAGAGCAATAGGGATTTGGTAATAGCCTGCATAACCATCAAGAAAACAATAATATTCATGGCCAGCTAGTCTCTTTAACATTTGATCAATAAAAGGCAAGGGGAAGTGGTCCTTCCAAGTTACCGCATTCAATTTCCTATAGTCAATGCACACTCTCCATCCCGTTTGGATACGGGTTGGAATCAACTAATTATTGGCATTCTCAACTATAGTGACTCCTCCTTTCTTAGGTACAACCTGCACAGGACTCACCCATTGGCTATCAGAAATAGGATAAATGATGCCATGATCCAAGCATTTTAGGATCTCTTTCTTGATTGCCTCTTTCATCACAGGATTAGCCCTCCTTTGGGGTTCCCTAGAAGGTTTGGAACTCTCCATCAGATGTATATGATGTTGAATAATGGAGGGGCTAATACCTTTGATGTTAGACATGGTCCAATCTATGGCTTCCTTATGGTCCTTTAGAAGCTTAATCAACTCTTTTTCCTGAATAGAAGTCAAATCAGAAGCAATAATAATAGGAAGAGTATGATCATGTCCTAAGAAGGCATACTTGAGGTTGATGGACAATGCCTTCAACTCTAATGTGGGGGGCTCAATAATAGAGGGTTTGGGAATGGAAGTGGATAGGGGTCCAAGGGGCTCCAAAGGTGGTTGGATGCTCCAGACCTCAGATAAGGGGGTATCATCAACACCCTCCAATTCCTGCATACATTCTTGAAATCCTGAATCAAAATCAATCTCAAAGAACGTATCAATATCATCGAAAAATCCTTGAAGCATATGCACCTCGTCATCCATATCAGGTTGCTTGCCCAACCTAAACACATTGAAGTCAACAGAAGTATTACCAAAATATAATTTCATGAGACAATTCCTGCAATTGATTAAAGCATTACTAGTAGCTAGGAATGGTCTACCCAATATGATTGGGATTTGATCCTTGAAGTTGGCAGTGGGTTGGGTATCTAAAACAATAAAATTCACAGAAAAAATAAATTCCCCAACCTTCAACATGACATCCTCAATCATTCCCTTAGGAACTTTAACCGATCGATCTGCAAGTTGAAGAGTAATTTTGGTCGGTTTCAGTTCTCTCAATCCCAGTTGTTGGTAGACATGAAAGGGTAAGAGGTTCACACTTGCATCAAGGTCCAATAAGGCATGATTAATAGTGGTATGACCTATAGTGCAAGAGATGGTGGGGCTTTCAGGATCTTTATGCTTGGCTGCTACTGGCTGTGAGATTAGAGAACTAATGTTAGCAGCCAAGAATGCCTTTTTGGGCACATTGGTGGTCTGCTTTTGGGTGCATAAGTCTTTGAGGACTTTAGCATAAGCGGGGATCTGGGCAATAACATCCAACAAGGGGATATTCACCTGAACCTGTTTAAACACATCCAATATCTTCTCCACAGAAGGAGACTTCTTGCTAACCAACCTATTTGGGAAAGGGACAGGTGGGGTATAAATTCTTTCAGGGTTGGTCTTTTTAACTTCCTCAACAGAATCCTCTTTGATTTTCTCAACCAAATCATCTGGTATATCTTTAGGTTCATCAGACGAACCTGGAACAGTAGGCATTTCAATGACCTCTTCAGAAGGGGGAGAGTCAACAGGAATATGAGATAGTAAAGATTGAGGTACACTAGCCTGTTGATACTCACGACCACTCCTTAAAGCATAAACAAAATTTACCTGTCTGGAGGGCCCTTGGTGCTGTTGGCCTTGTGCAACATTGGTTGGAGGAGCTTGGGTACCCTGCTGAATATGAACCTGATGCCTAGGATTTGGCTCAGGTTGGCTAGGTAACTTTTCTGTTTCCCTCTCATGCAGGATTGTGATAAGCTGGGTGAGTTGTTTTTCTATGTTATTGTGGCTTGTCATGAGAAGAACTATCTTGTTGTCCATCTCATTCAGTCTTGTTGCCTTTACTGTATTGGTAAACCCTGGGGGTTGCTGATAAGGTGGAAGGAGAGGAGGCCTAGCAGAATTAATGGAAGGTCCTGGATGAGGACGAGGGGGAAAGGGGTTAGGAGACATTCCTTGGTTTTGTGGTGCATAGTTGGGCCTTTGGGAACCAAGCTGGCCTTGATGGTTAAAGTTGGATGGGCCTGCTTGGTTCCCTTGATTCCAGGAGAAATTGGGGTGATTTCCTCCATCCTGGATTGTAAGTATTGCTATATGGGTTATTTTGGTAGAGAGCACTTACATTCTCAGTGTTGAAAATTCCCACCAAGGTGTTGGGGCATTCCTCAGAAAGGTGTCCAGGGGTTTGGCACCAACTACATACCGATACATGGTTGACCTGGTTGACTGGATTAACTGGTATAGACTCTTTAAGAACTATGGACTCCAACCGTTTTATGAGGCTATCAAGTTTGGCCTCCTTGGCTGACATACCCTCAATGAGATACCCCTTAGTGGTCCTTTCAGTCTCTTGGGAAGATTCCCATTCCCTAGTCTTATCAGCCAAGTTGGTTAAGAATGTCCATGAATCATTCTCCTCAGAAAAAAAAGTAAAGCCTTTGGACACATGGACTCTACAAGTTGCTTGGTCTGATAATCAATACCCTCATAAATAATTTGGCATAGCTGCCACAAGTCAAAATCATGGTGAGGGCATTCTAAGAAGAGGTCCTTGAATCTTTCCATGAATTTAGAAAAGGACTCATGTGGTTTCTGCCTGAACTGGAGGATGTCACTTTTAAGCTTATTGGTCTTGTGAAGAGGGAAGAATTTTCTCAAAAAGACAATGGTAAACTCATCCCATGTATTAATGGAGTTTGTTGGCAGTCCATAGAGCCACTTCTTGGCCTGGTCTTTCAGGGCAAAGGGTATAAACCTAAGCCTAACTGCATCATCAGTCAAATTCTAGACCTTAATTAGAACACAGACCTCCTCAAATTCCCTAAGGAAGAGATATGCATCCTCATTAGCCATCCCATGGAAATGGGGTAGCATGCTGATGAAGTTGGTCTTGAGTTCATAGTTATTCCCTGTAACAACAGGCATACTAATGCATGAGGGCTGTGCAGCCCTGATGGGGTAAAACCTATCCTTAAGAGTCTTGGGTTGTTGGTCACCCATGGTCAAAGGTGGTAGAAAAGGTGGTCTTCTAATAAGACGATTACTTGAATCACGAGTCCACACCTTAGCCACCTAAACAGATATAAGGTCTCCTTTAGAAAAATTAAAGAAAAATAAAACACTTAAAAAAAAAAAAAATAGAAACAAGAGGGAGCCCAAGGTAGATAGTGCATCTTTATCCCTCAAAAAGTGAAACAATGGTTCAAAAGCTGTAAGGATGCCATATAGGCTGACAGCAAGGGAACCCGTATAGTCTTCTATAGCCACCTACGTGCGACTCTAATATGGATTCTAATGTAGAATGGAGGTCTACTATACGTTTATGTTTCCAACACTCTCACTATGTTGCTTTCCTGTTATCAAGAGTGGTCACCTCAAAAGATAAGTCACATGTCAATCCACTCAATCAAGTCAAGATGTAGCGTCATAGGTAACTTAATTCTATGAGGGACACCAAAAGATGGAGGGTTGAAGCATATGAAGGACTTTAGATTGGGCGCACACTATTTGAAACAGAAGAGAAACAAGAAGAGGTTTTCAAAAACTGATTTTTTTTTTCCAAAAAAAAAAAAAAGAAGAGAAAATAATAAACTAAAACACTTCGAACTACTTAAAAACCAGATAAATAAAATGGACAATAATCTCCCTGGCAACGACGCCAAAAACTTGTTTGAGTTAAAATAAAATAGCAAGCGTACGGGTCAATCGTAGCTACGGGTCGAACACGAGGAGATATATGCCACTCTATTTAACTAACTTAAAAATAATGCAAAGTGAACCAAATTAAAGTGTTAAATTAAACTAATTAAATATACGCCATTCTATTTAACTAACTTAAAAATAATGCAAAGTGAACCAAATTAAAGTGTTAAATTAAACTAATTAAACTAACGAAAATCAATGCATCCTAACTCATAAGCATCTAACAAAATTAAGGGATTAAATCAGCGTCCTAACACATGAGCATCTTCTAACCTATCAAACTAAAGCGAATTGAAAGGAATAAAAATGCATCCACATATACTAACCACATAAAAAGAAATAAGGGAATAAAAATGCATCCATAAACCACAACCATATAAAATTAAAATAAAAGAAATAGAGGGGGAAGAAGAAGAAGATAGAGAGAGATAGAGGAGATGGAGAATGAGATTGAGAGTTTAGATAGTGAAACCTGGATGTGCTTACATGAATGTAATTGAAAAGCTTGAATACTTGCATAAACTTACCATAGCCTCCTCTTATAAATCTTCAAGTCTTGTCATCAACTTAAGAACTTAGACTAGAAGGCTTAAAACTTAAACTAGAATTAAGAAATTACAATCCAATTGAAGACTTAAATTGAAATTAAAGCATAAACTAAACCTATTATAACCATTAACTAAAAATCATAAAAGCAAACTAGAACTTAGAAAAGCCAAAAATCACAAATTAGAAGGAGAAGAAGAGAAGAAATTTTACTAAGTGAATGAGCAATTTTTACAAGAGAGGTAGGGGGTATTTATAGGTGGAAGAGAGGAGAAGAGAGAAGATGGAAGTGTAGGAGAAATATTCCCTAAAAAAAAGGAATATTCTCTTCTCTTTCCTCTTTTGCAATGCCTTGAATCCTAAGAGAAAAGAAAACAAATAGAAAAAAGAAGAAGAGAAGATTGTTTACATAGACCTTCTATTTCTAGAAAAATAAACTTCCAATTCTAACAAGTGCTTCCTTTTCTTTGTAGATATCTTCTTCAAGTAATAAAATCAAAGCATCTTTGATTTTTCAACCTTCCATAGCTGAGAAAATATAAATCTATCACAAGTTGAATTCCAGAAGTGCCCTTGAGAAGTTGGAGGAGAGAGAGAGAGAGTAAGGGTGATGACTAGGATTCCTTTAAGAATAAATAAAATACCCATTTTGTCCTTTAGAAAACGTGGAGCATGGGATGCTTATATAGGCCTCACCATTGTGTTCCTTGTGAAAAATCACCCAAAATAGACCCAAATTTCGTCCAATTCGGAGTTGGGGAGCCCAAGCTATCTCAAGTTGCAGTTGGACTGTCCAGAGCCTTCCAAATGGAATCTTTCGGGTACAGTAAAGTAACTTCTGATAATTGCATTAAGGCCCCTGAAATCCGAATTTCTGCTTCACTTTGTCCCCGTCCAACTGTTATAATTATAAATAAACCCTTGTAGACCATTTTCGCGCATTGTTACGGAAACGGCCATAACTTCTTCGTTTCAACTCGGAATCAAGTGCCGTTTGAACTGTTGCGAAGCTGACTCGATAGGCTAAGCATCCATACTAGTAACACTTCTAAAAAGCTTAAAAACATCTCTTTAGCATCATTTCCTCCATTTTTATAATAATTCACCTAAACCCTGAAAAGCACAAGAAAGCACCGAGTAACTCTGTCCAATGTGGTAAAATGTATGCTTTATGCCCTAAGATTTCACACATAAATGTG
This sequence comes from Telopea speciosissima, assembly GCF_018873765.1. NCBI lineage: Eukaryota > Viridiplantae > Streptophyta > Magnoliopsida > Proteales > Proteaceae > Telopea > Telopea speciosissima. The sequence goes on from NC_057919.1 coordinate 40,582,997, forward strand.
CTCATCAACAGTCGTGGGATGAAGGGCTGGATAAGAGACTCCAAGAATTGGACGAGAAACTGGAAGGATTGAAGAAGCAGACCAAGGGTGAGACACACTCGATCCCCGGACAGCATCCATTCTCAGCAGAGATCATGTTAGCATCACTCCCCTCCAGGTTTAGGTTACCGACCTTTGAACTCTATAGTGGTACCACGGATCCTAATGACCATATCAATTACTTCACTGGGATGATGACCCTATGTGGGGGATCAGATGTGGTTTTTTGCCGAGCGTTCCCTACATCCCTCAAGGGTGCCGCCACTTTATGGTTCTCCAAACTATGACCGAGGTCGATAGATTCGTTCGCAGAATTATGCGAGCAGTTCATCACCTGCTTCCAAAGTAGTGTTAAACAAAAGAAGACCATGGTTAATCTACTAAAAGTGATTCAGAACCCTGGGGAGTCCCTGAGGGAATATGTCAGTAGGTTTACTAAGGAGTCCCTTGAGGTCCGAGACTTAGACGACCAGACCCAACATACAACTTTGGCTGGGGGCATCAGGGACTTGGACTTGATCAAAGACCTGGCACGTCATGAGACCAAGACCATGAAAGAGCTTCTGGAGCGATGTAATGAGTTTGCCAATATGGCCGAGGTACTACAAGCTCGGAAGAAGGTGATCGAAGCCAAGCCACAGGATAACAAGAGGTCAGCACTGGATGACCGCAAAGAAAGTAAGAGGTCGAGGACCGAGCGTCGACAGGAGAAGGGTGATCCCCCGTCAGGAAGGAGCGACTGTCTCCCAGAAAGAAGTGAACGAGCAAGTAGCCCAGAGTTCACACCCCTAAACACCACCAGGTCCCAGATCCTTATGCAGATTCAAGATCGTGACCTACTCCGTTGGCCAAGACCTATGCTAGTAGGGCCTGAGAAGCGCAACCCCAACAAGTACTGTCTCTTCCATAAGGATAACGAGCACAACACAAACGATTGCTACCAACTCAAGAGGGAGATAGAGCAACTTGTAAGGGCAGGGAGCTTGAACAAATACATAAAAGGGAGACGTGATGGCCGAGGAGATCGAGGTCATGATTGAGAAAGAAAAGAACCAAGAAGGGAAGAAAGGAAGGCAGATCGAGATAGGGAGAGAGACTGCACAGAAGAGTGGAGAGATGTACCAGAGCCAAGCGGCACTAAGGGAGCCCCCATCCTCACCATACTAGGAGGACCGGGGTAGGAGTCTACCAAGAAGACCAAAGCCCACGCCAGGTTCGTGGGAGTAGCAGAGAAGCCAAACAAGGTAGCCAAGACCGAGACGGTAATTTCCTTCTCGGATGCATACTTAGAAGGTGTGAGCTTTCCACATGAAGATGCCCTAGTGGTACAGGTGGAGATTGCCAACCGACCAGTACACATGGTGCTAATAGATATAGGGGCATCCATGGACGTTCTCTCATTAGAAGCCTACTGCCAATTCGGGTTCGGGGACGATCAACTCAAACCATAGCCAACTTACCTCCACGGGTTTTCAGGTGCCACTGCCTCCATCAGAGGTACTATAGAGCTGCCCATCACCTTTGGGGAACATCCTCGACAGGTGACTATCATGGTGAACTTCATGGTTGTCAGGTCTATGGTGTCATTCAATGGCCTCTTAGGGCGACCGTCTCTGATAGCCCTTAGAGGAGTCATATCACCACTCCATTTAAAGATGAAATTCTCCACTGATAATGGGGTAGGTGAAGTCCGAGGTGATCAGAAGAAGGCCAGAGAGTGCTATGCCACCTTTGTCAAGAAAAACAATGATAACACCCGAGGAATGACACTGTGCATGGAAAACCTGGTCAATGACCAGAGAGAAGAACTGACAGAGAAGAGAGGAAGACCGGTAGAGGACCTTGTCCCATGGCCACTCAGCAAAGATGACCCTTCCAAGGTCGTACAGATTGGCTCATTATTGAGCAATGAACACAAGGAAGAGCTGGGGCACCTCCTTTAAGAAAACATGGATGTCTTCGCATGGTCGACCTCTGACATGCCAGGCATACCCAAATCCATAGCAGAGCACCGGCTACACATCGACCCAACCAAGAAGTCCATTCAACAGAAGCGGCGGAATTTTGCCTTGGACCGACAAGCAGCTATCAAGGAAGAGGTCGAGAAGTTGAGCCGATCGGGGTTCATCAGAGAAGAGAAGTTCTCCATCTGGCTCGCAAATGTGGTCATGGTATCGAAGCCCAATGAGAAGTGGAGAATGTACGTCGACTGCACTGACCTAAACAAGGCATGCCCAAAAGATGAGTACCTGATGAGCACATTTATGTGTGAAATCTTAAGGCATAAAGCATATATTTTACCATACTGGATAAAGTTACTTTAGTGCTTTCTTGTGCTTTTCAGGTTTTAGGTGAATTCTTGTGAAAATGGAGCAAAAGATGCTAAGAATAGCCGGAAGCGCCCAGGAGTCGAGAAAATCAAGTTTAGATTGAGTACTGAAAGAATCATGCCAATCAATCAAATTTGAATGTGATTATAGTGGGACCCTTAGCATAATTTTGAGGTGTTAATAGTATGGATGCGTAGCCCGTCAAGTCAGCTTTGCAACGGTTCAAGCGGCACTTGATTCCGAGTTGAAACGAAGAAGTTACGGCCGTTTTCGTGGATAGGGGTTTATTTATAATTATTGACAATCGGCCGGGGACAAAGTAAAGCGAAAGTTCGGATTCTAGGAGCCTTAGTGCAAATATCAGAAGTTATCTTTCTGTCAGCCGAAAGATTATATTTGGAAGGCTCTGGAGCAGTCCAACTTCAACTTGAGATATCTTGGGCTCACAAACTCCAAATTGGATGAAATTTGGGTCTATTTTGGGTGATTTTTTGTAAGGAATACAACAGTGAGGCCCATATAAGCATCCCATGCTCCACATTTTTTTAAGGACAGATTTGACATTTCATTAATTGTGAGTAGAATCCTAGTCATCACCTTTGCTCTCTCTCTCCTCCAACTTTTCAAGGACACTTTTGGAATTCTACTTGGGATAGATTTCTTTTGAAAGATATTCTCTCATCTATGGAAGGTAGAAAGGTCAAAGATGCATTGATCTTATTGCTTGGAGAAGATATCTATAAAGAAAAGGAAGCAAAAGTTAGAACTAGAAAGTTACTTTTCTAGAAATAGAAGGTTTATGTAGCTAGGATTTTTATCTCTCTTAGTTTCTATTTTTTTTCTTTTTCTTAGGATTCAACGCATTGTAAAGGAGGAAGGAGAAGAGAATATTTCTCCTACCACTTCCTTCTTCTCTCTTCTCCTCTCTTCCCCCTATAAATACCCCTTACTTCTCTTGTAAAGATTGCTCATTCACTTAGTAAAATTTCTTCTCTTCTCCTCCTTCTAATTTGTGATTTTTGGCTTTTCTAAGTTCTGATTTGCTTTTATGATTTTTATTTAATGGTTGTAATAGGTTTAATTTATGCTTTAATTTCAATTCATGTCTTCAATATGGTTGTAATAATTCTAGTTTAGATTTTAAGCTTCTTAGTCTAAGTTCTTAAATTGATGACAAGACTTGAAGATTTAGAAGGGGAAGCCATGCAAAGTTTGTTCAAGTATTCAAGCTCTTCAATTACATTCATGCAAGCATATCCAGGTTTACTCTCTAACTCTTAAATTCATTCTCCCTCTCTTCTATCTCATTCTCTCTTCTTCTTCTTCTCCCTTTCTTTCTTTTTTATTTTTTATGTGGTTCTGTAGTCTTTTATTTTTTTATGTGGTTGTGAAGTGTGGCTGCATTTTTTTTATTTCTTTCCAATTTGCGTTAGTTTGATCTAATTTGCGTTAGTTTGATAGGTTAGATGCTCATGTGTTAGGACGCCAATTTAATCCCTTAGATGCTTGTGAGTTAGGATGCGTTAATTTTCATTAGTTTAATTAGTGTAACATGTTAATTTGGTTCACTTTGCATTATTCTTAAGTTAGTTAAATAGAGTGGCATATATCTCGTTATGTTCGATCATTAGCTGCGATTGACCCGTACGCTTGTGGTATTATTTTAACTCAAACAAGTTCTTGGCGCCGTTGCCAGGGAGATTATTGACCATTTTATTTTTCTGATTTTAAGTAGTTTGAAGTGCTTAATTTACTCTCTTTCTCTTCCTCTTTTCTTAAAAAAAAAAAAAAAGAGTTTTTGAAAACCTCTTCTTGTTTCTCTTCTGTTTCAAATAGTGTGTGCGTCCAATCTAAAGTCCTTCATATGCCCAAACCTTACCTCTTTTGGTTTCCCTCATAGGATTAAGTTACCTATGACGTTACATCTTGATTTGGTTGGGTGGATTGGCATATGTGACTTATCTTTGGAGGTGACCACTCTTGATAACAGGAAAGCGACATAGTGAGAGTTGTTGGAAACAGAAACGTATAGTAGTCCTCAATTCTACATCAGAACTCACTAGGAGTCGCCCGTAGGTGGCTCGTGAAGTCTATACAGGTTTCCTTGCTGTCAACCTATATGGCAACCTTACAGCTTTGGAACCACTGTTTCAATTCTTGAGGGACAGATGCACTATCAACCTTGGACTCCCTCTTGTTTTTGGTGATTTTTTTCACTTTTCTTTAATTTTTCTAAAGGAGACCTCATATCTGTTTAGGTGGCCAAAGTGTGGACTCATGATTCATCTAATCGTCTTATTAGAATACCACCTTCTCCACCACCTTTGAACCCACCTTTAACTATGGGTGACCAACAACCCAAGACTCTTAAGGATAGGTTTTACCCTGTTAGGGCTGCACAACCTTCATGGATCAATCTGCCAATTGTTACAGGGAACAATTATGAACTCAAGGCCCATTTCATTAGTATGCTACCCCACTTCCATGGGATGGTTTATGAGGATGCCTATATTTTCCTCGGAGAATTTGGGGAGGTCTGTGTTCTAATTAAGGTTCAAAATTTAACTGATGATGCAGTTAGGCTTTGATTTATACCCTTTGCCTTGAAGGACCAAGCCAAGAAGTGGCTCTATGGACTGCCAACAAACTCCATTAATACATGGAATGAGTTCACCATTGTCTTCTTGAGAAAATTTTTCCCTCTTCACAAGACCAATAAGCTTAAGAGTGACATCCTCCAGTTCAGGCAGAAACCACATGAGTCTTTCTCTAAGTTCATGGAGAGATTCAAGGACCTCCTTTTAGAATGCCCTCACCATGATATTGATTTATGGCAGCTTTGCCAAATTATTTATGAAGGCATAGACTTTCAAACCAAACAGCTTTTAGAGTCTATGTGTCCTGCAGGCTTCACCTCTTTTTCTGATGAGAATGATGCTTGGACGTTCTTGACCAACTTGGCTGAAAAGACTAGGGAGTGAGAATCTTCCCAAGAGGCTGAAAGGACCACTAAGGGATATCTGATTGAGGGTGTTCCAGCCAAAGAGGTCAAACTTGACAGCCTCATCAAAAGGTTGGAGTCCCTAATACCTAAAGAGCCTATACCGGTTAACCAGGTCAACCATGGGTCAATATGCAGTTGGTGCCAGACCCCTGGACATCTTATGGAGGAATGCCCCAACACCCTTGTGGGTAATTCCAACACTGAGAATGTAAGTGCCCTCTACCAAAATAATCCATACAGCAACCCTTACAACCCAGGATGGAGAAATCATCCCAATTTCTCCTGGAATCAAGAGAACCAAGCAGGCCCTTCAGACTTTCACCATCTAGGCCAGCCTAGTTTCCAAAGGCCCAATTATGCACCATAAAATCAAGGTATGTCTCCTCACCCCCTTCCCCCTCGTCCTCATCTAGGATCTGCATTGAATGCTGCTAGGCCGCCTCTTTTTACACCCTATTAGCCACCCCCAGGGTTTATCAATATAGGAGAAGCAACAAGAATAGGTGAGTTGGAGAAAAGCACGGCCCTTCTCATGACAAGCCACAATAATATGGAGAAATAACTCACCCAGCTTCTCACAATCTTGCATGAGAGGGAAACCGAAAAGTTACCTAGCCAACCTGAGCCAAATCCTAGGCATCAGGTTTGTATTCAGCAAGGTACCCAAGCTCCTCCAACCAATGTTGCACAAGGCCAACAGCACCAAGGGCCCTCCAGCCAGGTAAATGTTGTATATGCTTTAAGGAGTGGCCGTGAGTATCAATAGGATAGTACACCTCAGTCTTTACCATCTCATACTCCTGTTGATTCTCCCCCTTTTGAAGAGGCCGTTGTAGTGCCTACTGTTCCTGGTTCGTCTGATGAACTTAAAGATATTCCAGATGATTTGGTTGAGAAAACCAAAGATGATTCTGTTGAGAAAGTGAAAAGGACCTTCACTGAGAGAGTTTATACCCCACCTGCCCCATTCCCAAATAGGTTGGTTAGCAAGAAGTCTTCCTCTGTGGAGAAAATTTTGGATGTTTTTAAACAGGTTCAGGTGAACATTCCTCTATTGGATGCTATAGCCTAGGTCCCCGCTTATGCTAAAGTCCTCAAAGACTTATGCACCCAAAAGCGAACAACCAATGTGCCCAAAAAGGCATTCTTGGCTGCTAACATCAGTTCTCTTATCGCACAGCCAGTAGCAGCCAAGCATAAGGACCTTGGAAGCCCCACCATCTCTTGCACTATAGGCAACACCACTATTGATCATGCCTTGTTGGACCTTGGTGTAAGTGTGAACTTATTGCCTTATCATGTCTACCAACAGTTGGGATTGGGAGAGCTGAAATCGACCAGAATTACTCTTCAACTTACAAATAGGTCGGTTAAAGTTCCTAAGGGGATGATTGAGGATGTCTTGTTAAAGGTTGGGGAATTTTTCTTTCCTGTGGATTTTATTGTCTTAGATACCCAGCCCACTGCCAATTTTAAGGACCAAATCCCAATCATATTGGGTAGACCCTTCCTTGCTACCAGTAATGCTTTAATCAATTGCAGAAATTGTCTCATAAAATTATCTGTTGGCAATACTTCTGTGGACTTTAATGTGTTTAAGTTGGGCAAGCAGCCCGATATGGATGAAGAGGTACATATGCTTTAGGGATTTCCCGATGATGTTGATACATTCTTTGAGATTGATTTTGATTCGGGATTTCAAGAATGTATATAGGAATTGGAGGGTGTTGATGATACCCCCTTATTTGAGGTCTGGAGCATCCAACCACCTTTGGGGATCCTTGGACCCCTATCCACCTCCATTCCCAAACCCTCTATTATTGAGCCCCCCACATTAGAGTTGAAGGCATTGCCCTCCAACCTCAAGTATGCCTTCCTAGGGCAAGATGATACTCTCTCTGTAATTATTGCTTGTGATTTGACTTCTATACAGGAAGAAGAGTTGATTAAACTTCTGAAAGAACATAAGGAAGCCATAGGTTGGACCATGTCAGACCTCAAAGGCATTATTCCTTCCATTGTTCAACATCATATTCATCTGATGGAGAGTTCCAAACCTTCTAGGGAACCCCAAAGGAGGGCTAATCCTGTCATGAAAGAGACAATCAAGAAAGAGATCCTAAAGTGCTTCGATCATGGCATAATTTATCCTATCTCTGATAGCCAATGGGTGAGTCCTATGCAGGTTGTGCCAAAGAAAGGAGGAGTCACTGTGGTTGAGAATGTTAATAATGAATTGATTCCAACTAGTATCCAAATGGGATGGAGAGTGTGCATTGACTACAAAAAATTGAATGCGGCAACTTGGAAGGACCACTTCCCCTTGCCTTTTATTGATTAGATGTTAGAGAGACTAGCTGGCCATGAATATTATTATTTTCTTGATGGTTATGCAGGCTACAACCAAATCTCTATTGCTTTAGAGGACCAACACAAGACCACATTCACATGCCCTTATGGAACCTTTGCTTACCGGCGTATGCCTTTTGGGCTTTGCAATGCCCCTGCTATATTCCAAAGGTGTATGATGAGTATCTTTTCTGATATGGTAGAGCATTTCCTAGAGGTGTTTATGGATGATTTTTCTATTCATGGTTCTACCTTTTCTAATTGCTTGCATCATCTTTTTTGGTTCTTAAGAGATGCATAGAAAAGAACTTGGTCTTGAATTAGGAGAAATGCCACTTCATAGTGAAGCAAGGCATAGTTCTTAGTCACATTGTGTCCAAAGATGGGATTCGGGTTGATAGATCCTAGGTGGACGTCATTGTTAATTTACCACCACCCAAGAGTGTGAAGGACATTAGATCTTTTCTTGGCCATGCAGGTTTTTACAGGAGATTCATCAAGGACTTTAGCCAGATAGCTAGACCTCTCACTTCCCTTTTGGCAAAGGATTGCCCATTTGAATTCTCCCCTGAGTGTTATAAGAGTTTTGAGCAATTGAAAAGAGCATTGACCTCAGCCCCCTTATTCAAGCTCTAAGTTGGACAGTTCCATTTCAGCTTATGTGTGATGCCTTTGATTTTGCTATAGGGACTTTTCTTGGGCAAAGAATCAATAAATTGCCCCATGTGATTTACTATGCAAGTAGGACTCTTAATGATGCACAACTCAATTATACCACCACCGAGAAAGAATTTTTAGCTGTTGTGTTTGCTTTAGAGAAGTTTAGGCCCTACTTGATTGGATCACATATGATTGTTTATACTGACCATGCAGCTATCAAATATCTTGTGCAGAAGAAAGATGCCAAGGCTCGCCTCATTAGGTGGGTCCTTTTGTTGTAGGAATTTGATCTTAAAATTAGGGATAAGAAAGGGTGTGAAAATTTGGTTGCAGACCATCTATCCCGGCTGTCTAATTCTTTGACTGTCGATTCTCCAGTCAATGAGAACTTTCCTGATGAGTATCTGATGGCAGTGTCTAGTGAACCTTGGTTTGCTGACATTGTTAATTATCTGGTTACGGGTGTGACACCTGCACATTGGTCCACCTAAGATAAGAATCGTTTCTTTTCATAGGTGAAATATTTTTTGTTGGGATGATCCTTATCTTTTTAAGACTTGTCCAGATCAGGTAATCCAGAGGTGTGTTCCTGATCATGAGCAACAATCTGTCTTATCTTTTTGCCATGATCAGGCTTGTGGAGGCCATTTTGGGCCCAATAAGACAACGGCCAAGGTTTTATAGTGTGGATTTTATTGGCCTACTCTTTTTAAAGATATTTTTTCTTATTGCAAGGCGTGTCCTTCATGCCAATCCTTAGGGCGTCTCACTAGGAGAAATATGATGTCCCTCAACCCAATTCTGGTGGTTGAGGTGTTTGATGTATGGGGTATTGATTTCATGGGGCCTTTCCCTAACTCTTTTGGTAACCTGTACATATTACTTGTTGTGGACTATGTGTCCAAATGGATTGAGGCAGTTGCTTGTAAGACCAATGGCCACAAGGTGGTTGTGAAATTTCTGAAGGAGAACATCTTCTCTCATTTTGGTACCCCGTGCTATCATTAGTGATCGGGGTAAGCATTTTTGTAACCGGCCCTTTGAGGCCCTCATGAGAAAATATGGTGTCATTCACAAGTTGGCCACACCCTACCATCCCTAGACCAGTGGCCAGTTTGAGGTTTCAAATTGGCAGATAAAGCAAATTCTTAAGAAAACCATCAACCCGAACCGCAAGGATTGGTCTAACCGGTTGGTAGATGCTTTGTGGGCCCATAAGCAGCCTTCAAGATCGATCTTGGTCAATCTCCGTACCGTCTGGTGTATGAAAAAACATGTCACTTACCTGTAGAGATTGAGCACAAGGCCTTTTGGGCTATCAAGAAGCTTAACTTTGACCTACCCACTATCGATGCCCATAGGAAACTCCAACTATCTAAGTTGGAAGAGCTTAGGAATGAGGCATATGAGAATGCCTAGATTTACAAGGCAAAAACCAAAGTTTTTCATGACAGGAATATTTTGAGAAAAACTTTGGAGGTAGGCTAGAAAGTTTTATTGTACAATTCTCATTTGCAAATCTTTCCAGATAAGTTGTGCTCTAGATGGGACGGCCCCTATATAGTTCAGACTGTCTATCCTCATGGGGCTGTTGAAGTCCTCAATCCAAGTACAGGAGCTACTTTTAAGGTAAATAGCCAATGTTTGAAGCCATACATTGAGATGCCTACTCCAGTTGAGGAAGAGGTCATGGATCTCCATGAGCCTCTTTACCTTGACCACTGATATCCTAGTATGTATCCCCTCCCTTGTCCTTATTCCTTCTTTTCTGAATTCATTGAGGACACTGCATGAATTAAGTGTGGGGGGGGGGGTGTTGGACTTAATTGCTGAATTTTATGAATTGTGATTGTGGTGATAGTTTGGTTTTGTGCATAAGTCTCTTCGATTTGCAAAGCGAGAGAAAGAGGGAATTAGGTGCCCTAGCATGCGAAATAATAAAAAATCCCTTTTCAAGGACGGTAGTTGGTTTGTATCCGATGAGAGGGATTGAGTTGAAAAATATGAGCATTATTTCATTTGATGGCTAGATTTCTCTATGTATTTTATGGACCCCTTAATCTTTTGGCTAGTAGTTGAGACCAATTTGTTTGTGGCAAGGCAAGACATAAAAGTGAATGAAAAAGAAAAAGAAGGAAAAAAAAAAGAGAAAAAAAAGAAAAAGAAAGGAAAGTGGAATTCCTTGGGACTAGACAGGGCACTGTGCCTTATGAAGCAGGGTGACTTGATCGAAATTCTTTGGAAGGAAACTTGTTTGAGTTAAAATAATTCCATAAGCGTGCGGGTCAATCGTAGCTACGAGGTCGAACACGAGGAGATATATGCCACTCTATTTAATTAACTTAAAAGTAATGCAAAGTGGACCAAATTAAAATGTTAAATTAAACTAATTAAACTAATGAAAATTAATGCATCCTAACTCATAAGCATCTAACAAAATTAAGGGATTAAATTGGCGTCCTAACGCATGAGCATCTAACCTATCAAACTAAAGCGAATTGAAAGAAATAATAAAAATGCAGCCACACTTCATAATCACATAAAAAGAAATAAGGGAATAAAAGTGCATCCACATACCACAACCATATAAAAAAATAAAAGAAATAGAGGGAGAAGAAGAAGAAGATAGAGAGAGATAGAGGAAAGGGAGAATGAGATTAAGGGTTTAGAGAATGAGATACCTTGATGTGCTTGAATACTTGAATAAACTCACCATGACTTCCTCTTCTAAATCTCCATGTCTTGTCATCAACATAGGAACTTAGACTAGGAAGCTTTAAACTAAAACTATTACAACCATTAAACTAGACTTATGAAATCAAAACTAAGAACTTGAAATCAAAACTAAGAACTTAAGCCAAAAATAGGAAAAGAAGAGAAATTTTCACTAAGTGAATGAAATAAAAATTACACTAAAAACTGAATTAAAATTGAACTAGAAACTAACTAAAAACTGAACTAAAACTACTAACTCCTTACAACCCGGAGGGTAAGGGGTATTTATAAGAGGAAGAGAGGAGAAGAGAGAAGAGGGAAGTGTAGGAGAAATATTCCTAAGAAAAGAGAATATTCTCTTCTCCTTCCTCTTTTACAATGCCTTGAATCCTAAGAAAAAGAAAAATAGAAAAAGAAGAAGAGAAAATTGTTTACATGTACCTTCTATTTCTAAAAGTAAACTTCCAATTCATAAGTGCTTCCTTTTCTTTGTAGATATCTTCTCCAAGCAATAAAATCAAAGCATCTTTGATTTTTCAACTTTCCATAGGTGAGAGAATATCTTTCAAAATAAATCTATCCCAAATAGAATTCAGTGCCCTTGAGAAGTTGGAGGAGAGAGAGAGTAAGGGTGATGACTAGGATTCCTTCAAGAATAAATAAAATACCCATTCTGTCCTTCAGAAAACGTGGAGCATGGGGTGTTTATATAGGTCTCACCATTGTGTTCCTTCTGAAAAATCACACAAAATAGACCTAAATTTCATCCAATTCGGAGTTGGGAGCCCAAGATATCTCAAGTTGAAGTTGGACTGTCGAGCACTTCCAAATGGAATCTTTCGGGTACAGTAAAGTAACTTCTGATAATTGCAGTAAGACCCCTAAAATCCGAACTTCCGCTTCACTTTGTCCCCATCCGACTGTCAATAATTATAAATAAACCCCTACAGACCATTTTCACACGTCGTACAGAAACGGCCATAACTTCTTCGTTTCAACTCGGAATTAAATGCCGTTTGAACCATTGCGAAGCTGACTCGATGGGCTATGCATCCATTTACACTTCTAAAAAACTCAAAAACATCTCTTTAGCATCATCTCCTTCATTTTCACAAGAATTCACCTAAACCCCGAAAAGCACAAGAAAGCACCGAGTAACTCTGTCCAATGTGGTAAAATGTATAATTTATGCCCTAAAATTTCACACATAAATGTGCTCATCAAAACTCAAAAAAAAAAAAAAAAAAAACTCTTGCATCAATGTCTCAATGTCTTATGGATATATGCAAAAAGTGAAGCTACCAAATATTTGGGTGTACGTGTATGCTCCACCATGTCATTCAGAGAACAAGAGTGGAGTAGAAATAGAGTTTGTGGTTGAGAAAGCAAAAAAAAAAGAAAGAAAAGCTTTTGCCTTAATGCCTGGAAAGAAAGTATGGTTAAAAATACTCAATGCCTAAGTCTTTGGTTCCATCGATGCTATGAGTGGTTTACTTGAAGGTGAGTAGTGTTCGGAAAATATGTGGAGATCCCTTGACCTTGATGCATACTTGTTACTTGAATTGATGTGGGGTGATAAAATACAAGTGTGGGAGAATCTTTGGCTCCTTGATCTTTAGCTGAGTAATTCTTTGAGATTGTGTGTACTATCTTACTTATGCCATGAGAAAAATTTACATCATTCTTTTTGATTTATTGAATTTTTGGTATATATTCACTGCAAACACCCACGAGACAAAACTCGTCCACTAGGGGTAACCTAGGGGTTCAAAGGCTTGTTGCACATGCTAAGTGCAACCGTGATTCCAACGAAAGTGAGTTAGGATTTTCTGCATTCTAAGTTAGTTTTTCTTTTGCTTTACTTGAGGACAAGTAACGTTCAAGTGTGGGGGAATCTGATGAGCACATTTATGTGTGAAATCTTAGGGCATAAAGCATACATTTTACCACATTGGACAGAGTTACTTTGGTGCTTTCTCGTGCTTTTCAGGTTTTAGGTGAATTCTTAGGAAAATGGAGTAAAAGATGCTAAGAATAGCCGGAAGCGCCCAGGAGTCGAGAAAATCAAGTTTGGATTGAACACTGAAAGAATCATGCCAATCAATTAAATTTGAATGTGATTAAAGTAGGCCCCTTAGCATAATTTTGAGGTGTTAATAGTATGGATGTGTAGCCTGTCGAGTCAGCTTCGCAACGGTTCAAATGACACTTGATTCCGAGTTGAAACGAAGAAGTTACGGCCATTTCCGTGGATAGGGGTTTATTTGTAATTATTGACAGTCGGCCGGGGACAAAGTAAAACAGAAGTTCGGATTCCAAGGGCCTTAGCACAATTATCAGAAGTTATCTTTCTGTCAGCCGAAAGATTCCATTTGGAAGGCTATGGAGCAGTCCAACTTCAACTTGAGATATCTTGGGCTCCCGAACTCCAAATTGGACGAAATTTGGGTCTATTTTGGGTGATTTTTCGTAAGGAATACAACAGTGAGACCCATATAAGCATCCCATGCTCCACGTTTTTTGAAGGATAGATTTGATATTTCATTAATTGTGAGTGGAATCCTAGTCATCACCCTTGCTCTCTCTCTCTCCTCCAACTTTTCAATGGCATTTTTGGAATTCTACTTGGGATAGATTTCTTTTGAAAGATATTCTCTCATCTACGAAAGGTAGAAAGGTCAAAGATGCCTTGATCTCATTGCTTGGAGAAGATATCTACAAAGAAAAGGAAGCACAAGTTAGAACTAGAAAGTTACTTTTCTAGAAATAGAAGGTTTATATAGCTAGGATTTTTATCTCTCTTAGTTTCTATTTTTTTCTTTTTCTTAGGATTCAAGGCATTGTAAAGGAGGAAGGAGAAGAGAATATTCTCTTTTCTTAGGGAATATTTCTCCTACCATTTCCCTCTTCTCTCTTCTCCTCTCTTCCCCCTATAAATACCCCCTACTTCTCTTGTAAAGATTGCTCATTCACTTAGTGAAATTTCTTCTCTTCTCCTCCTTCTAATTTGTGATTTTTGGCTTTTCTAAGTTCTAGTTTGCTTTTATGATTTTTATTTAATAGTTGTAATAGGTTTAATTTATGCTTTAATTTCAATTCATGTCTTCAATATGGTTGTAATAATTCTAGTTTAGGTTTTAAGCTTCCTAGTCTAAGTTCTTAAGTTGATGACAAGACTTGAAGATTTAGAAGGGGAAGCCATGCAAAGTTTGTTCAAGTATTCAAGCTCTTCAATTACATTCATGCAAGCATATCCAGGTTTACTCTCTAACTCTTAAACTCATTCTCCCTCTCTTCTATCTCATTCTCTCTTCTTCTTCTTCTCCCTTTTTTTCTTTTGTTTTTTTTATGTGGTTGTGAAGTCTTTTATTTTTTTATGTGGTTGTTAAGTATGGCTGCATTTTTTTTTATTCCTTCCAATTTGCGTTAGTTTGATAGGTTAGATGCTCATGTGTTAGGACGCTAATTAATCTCTTAGATGCTTGTGAGTTAGGATGCGTCAATTTTTATTAGTTTAATTAGTTTAATTTAACACGTTAATTTGGTTCACTTTGTATTACTCTTAAGTTAGTTAAATAGGGTGGCATATATCTCCTTATGTTCGACCCGTAGCTACGATTGACCCGTACGCTTGCGGTATTATTTTAACTCAAACAGTACCCACTCCCCAGGATCGACCTACTGATCGATGCGACTGCTGGCCATGAGATGCTGAGCTTTATGGATGCCTACTCTGGATATAACCAGATCCTTATGCATGACGATGATGAGTCTTACACCACATTCTGGAAGGATAAGGAGAACTACTGCTATCGCGTCATGCCGTTCGGATTGAAGAACGCAGGGGCCACCTATCAGAGGATGGTCAATAAGATGTTCGAGGAACAGATTGGGCGCAACATGGAGGTGTATGTGGATGACATGCTCGTGAAAAGCATCCAAGCCCACCAACACCTGACCGACCTAGAAGAAGCATTCACGGTACTGAAAAGGAACCAGATGAGACTTAACCCCGTAAAATACGCCTTTGGAGTAACGTCAGGGAGGTTCCTAGGGTTCATGGTCTTAGTACGAGCAATAGAAGCCAACCCATCCAAGATCAAGACCATCCAAGAGATGACACCACCTCGGACGGTTAGAGAAGTACAAAGGTTGAATGGAAGGATCGCAGCTCTTTCAAGGTTCGTGTCACGGTCGGGAGACAAGTGCCTACCATTCTTCAAGACATTGAAGAACCTCCGAAGTCCAAAAGACTTTGCATGGACGGAGGAGTGCCAGAAAGCATTTGAGGAGCTGAAGGAGTACCTGGAGAATCCACCACTGCTTGGGCGACCAGAACCCAATGAAGAGCTGCAGATCTATCTAGCTGCCACCTCGATCGCGGTAAGCCTAGTATTGTTAAAGGAAGAGGGTAAGATACAGAGACCCATCTATTATGTCAGCCATGTCCTGATTGATGCAGAGACCAGGTACACAAGGATTGAGAAGGTAGCCTACGCACTGGTGATCGCAGCTAGAAAGTTATGACCCTACTTCCAAGCCCATACTATCATAGTGTCACAGCCCAAACCACCCCCTAGGAGGATTGGGTAGGTGACCCGAATTACATAACGGCAATCCACCAAATCCCACGGATCTAGAAGCTGTGCTTACGATCATGGAACCATAATTGTCACTTTACCATAGGCAAGATTAGAGTGCAGCAGAATAAACTACAATTCAATAATAAAAAGAAGCATAGCGATACAGGGAAATGGTGATAATATATAAATTAGATAGTTTGTACATTTCCCTCCACCCACAAACAAAGAAACCAAACTTATAAGTTCAGAACTACATACATAGACATATACAGGGTGAGCATACTCAACCCCAAAAAGAAGTAAAAAGAAACAACAACTGACCCACAGTCAGAACGGGGAAAACTCCCAGCAAAACAAAAAGGAGTTCCCACAACAAAACATCAAAAGTACTCCTCAACGGTCTTCATCCACGACCACCGAGAAGGTATGCATGATCGGCATGACCTCCGTCGGGGTCCACACCAACATCATCGTAACAACTAGGATTCTCCTCCTCGAGATAAGCCTCCATGCCACACTGGCATCGATCTGCAAAATCATCTAAGAAAAACATTGTACAATAGAGTGTGAGCCCCACCGAGCTCGTGAGCAGATAACATCAATCATGCATGCATATGCAATCACAATTCACAGTTCATATGATCCTACATGATGTGCAAGTCCAGTTTATTATTAGCCACCTAACAATACAACTAAGTCAGGTTTGTGCTACTACAATCCCCAATACATGTATCCCTGGTGCGGGCTTTTAACCCCTTCCCGCGATACACCCATTGAGTTGTCGGAGAGGACCAGTCAGCTCCCGCATCAGTCACCAAGGTCAGCCCGACCAACCCTCTGTGATTAACCTGTAGGGCAATCCATTTCTTTTCTCTTTTCTTTTCTTTGGCTTACAACCCATATTCACCATTCCGGTGTTCTTTCATTTCTTTTCATTCACCATTCTAGTGTTCTTTCATTTCTTTTGATTTCTTTTCTCATTCACATATGGTCACCCTCACGGGCATCCAACACCTTAACCCTTGTTGGCAAGGGTGCGTAGCACGGGTGATGAAACTCTAGTCCCATGTCTATATGGCATCGTATGAGTCAGGTGGTGTCAACCGCATCCCATTCTAGGGGCTACCACAGGCCTCATTTTCAAGCCGACTACGGCATCTAGTCTAACAATCATATTCATCAGATATTTTCACAGTGTTGATCAACAGACAATCAATGTGTAACATGTTTGCACAATTTTACATAATTAAAATAACACAGCAATTACATGTTAAATTAAATAGTCGGCATAGCATCATAATTACACATGCACATATGATAATGTTATTTACTCACCTGAGTTGGGTTCTAGATACTCGTTAGCAAACTCAGTTCCAACAACAGTCTGATTGTTGACCTCGAGCGCGGGATCAATTCCTAGATGTAAATCAAAAGTTGTTATATTAGGGTTTCAGTCTATCACTGGTACTCCTAGGGTTAACCTAATCTTACTGGGTTGACCCGGTACTTGGTTGGTACTCATTTGGGATCACAGGGCTTGCACTGGGCCTTAGGCTCTTATCCCAGTGCCTCAACCAGTGTTAGTGGCACAAAGGGTAAAATAGTCATTTCAATGGTTGTACCTGACCTTAGGTCAGATCAAGTCCACGGTGCTGTCCACAGCTTGTCTGTGCTGTAGGACCAAGCACAGCAGGGTTTCTTTCACTTACGGGGCCTACTTGGGTTCCAAAGCATTTCTTGATTATAAACAGATGTGGGGAAGGGCTTTTTGGTCATTTCCCAACCTCCCACAGTGTCCAAAGGCCATTGGGTGAGGTCCCCCAAGTCAGATCATAAATTCTGAAATTTTCCATTCACTGGGCGATGTCGCTGGGCGTTGGGTGCATCGCCCAGAGGCTACAATCGACATTTGGGTTGAGTTCCCAAGGTAGGGCCCATAGGGCTGAGGTCAGGCTTGATCCTCTACATGTCAGGGGGGTTAGGTAGCCCCTGGGATGACCTCCAATTTGATCCTAATGGATCCGCCACTGGGCCCACCATCAGGTTGCCAATGGCTGCCCAAACAACCCAGTGAATAGTGTCACAGGGTTTTTCTCAATCTTGGAATTCAATTCCAGCCACATGCAAGGTTGGAAATGGATGCAAAATAGGGTTTCATGGCTGTGATTACCTAGGGTTAGGTCTGTGCAACCCTAGCTTGCACCCAGGGTTCCAAATCATAGGGCAATAGGGCAAACTAGTAGTGCAGCTGTGCACAGCCAGATTTCGGCCCAAGGAACAACACAACAACCCTTTAAATTTATACAAAAATCACAGATCTTCCATGCATAAGGTCTGCATGGGAGATCTGGAGCAGTTCTAGGCTAACCCCAGCTAGTCTGGGCTGCCCAGGAAGCAGAATACAACAACCATAGAGAAAGGAAAGAGGACAGCAGGCATATAGGGGTATTTTTTTTATACCTGAGCAGGGTAGGGGCAGCTCGGACCAGCCTTGGATGGGGGTGGCAGCACCTCCTTCTTCCTCCTTCTCCTTCTTCTCCCTTTTTCTCTCTTCTTTCCTCTCTTCTCTCCCACGGATTCCCAACAGATAAAGAGCTCTAAATGAGCTCAAACCCCTCCTATTTATAGACCCCCTTCACTGAGGCATGTTTGCCTATGAAGGCCTCTTTTAAAAATCAGTTTTTAAACTGATTCTGGGCACACTGGTAGGGTCCACAGTGAACCAAGGGTATGAGGTGGTCCCTTAGACTTCCCTCTATCAGTGAAGGGTACCCATGTCCATATTGGGTGGTCCTCACATGCCATCTAGGGGTTTTTGGACATTTTTACAGAGGTGGGTCCCACCATTATAAGGAGGAGAGAGATTACTTGGGATCCAAACCATATATCAGGCAATGAGCTATACATTTACAGGGGTCTGCTGTCCACCTCTGACAGGTATGTAGGATGATCCACACAGGGTTTCTTCATCAATCCAAGTCACTGGGGTGATGCTCCATAGTGATCCTGGTTGCTTGATCAGGGGTTCCTGTTCTTCAATCAAAATTTCCAGTCAGCTAGGGGCAGGGTTTGATACATAGTACTCACCGACCTACCACCAAAGAAGGTGCTACACAAGCCCGACATCTCCGAACGGTTGATTGCTTGGGCAGTAGAGTTGAGTGAGCATGCCATCAGGGTCCAGCCACGAATGGCCATCAAAGGCCAGGCTTTGGCAGACTTCATCGCCGAGTGCACCCTATCTAAGATCGAGCTAGAAGCAGAAGAACTAGAGGAGCATGATCGAGGATCGTGGGAGATGTACGTGGATGGTTCGAGTAACGCAGTAAGAAGTGGGGCTGGCTTCATACTCACCAGCTCCGAAGGATTTTGAATCCAATATGCTCTTTGATTCACCTTCCCAACATCCAATAATGAAGTAGAGTACGAGGCATTACTAGCTGGACTCCGGGTGACCAAGGCCATCCAAGTCACACACCTATCCATCCGGAGTGACTCCCAGCTTGTAGTGAACAAGGTGAATGGAGAGTATGAGGCGAAGGTCGAGTGAATGCTGTCATATCTAGCACATGCTCGAGCATTGATTGGGGAGTTCATGAAGTTCGAGATGGTTTGGGTTCCCAGGATCGAGAATGCCACCGTCGATGCCCTGTCCAGGCTAGCCAATGATGAGCTTCGAAACCTGGCCAGCGCCATCTACGTTGAAGTACTACATGAGCCAACATATCAGGAGAAGCAGGTCAATGAGATCGAGGGGGGCCTATCTGGATGGACCCTATACTCAACTACCTACAGAATGACGTCTTACTAGAAGACAAGGTCGAAGCAAGGAAGATAAGGATGAGAGTTGTAAAGTACACCATCCTAGACGGAGTACTGTACAAGAGAGGGGTCACAGCACCACTACTCCGGTGCCCAGGACCCAAGGGAGCTAAGTACGCCCTGGCCCAGGTCCATGAGGGGATATGCGGAAGCCACATGGGAGGAAGAGCTCTAGCCTATAAAGTCCTTTGTCAAGGGTTCTACTGGCCCCGGATGTAAGAAGAGGCAATACAATATGCCAAGACTTGCAAGCAATGTCAATTGTTCCCCCTAGTACCCCATCTACCCGCCACCAAATTGACATCGATCCTCAACCCCATTCCCTTTGCCATGTGGGGAGTGGACACCCTAGGCGACTTAACAGTAG
This sequence comes from Telopea speciosissima, assembly GCF_018873765.1. Taxonomy (NCBI): domain Eukaryota; kingdom Viridiplantae; phylum Streptophyta; class Magnoliopsida; order Proteales; family Proteaceae; genus Telopea; species Telopea speciosissima. The sequence continues at coordinate 40,602,866 of NC_057919.1, forward strand.
CACCTTAGAACTGCAAGTACTTGGTGGTCACCATAGACTGTTGGACAAGTGTGTGTCCATCAAACCCAGTTTGGTCCGGTTCAACCCGGTTCACCTTTTTATTGAACATTTATACATTTTAGTTTGATATTGTCACATGCGATATAAACTTTTTGAGCATTATGTGTCCCTAAGTTTTACTTAAAATGGTAGTCACGACTAGGGTTTGGGCTGGGCACCCTTATCATATGGTCGTCGCATTGGGTATGCCTAGACATGTGATGTTAGGGTACGAATGCGAGTGCTCGCATGTTTGATGTGTGTATTGGCAAAGAATCTACTTTGTCGATTCCCTCATGTATTACTGCCAGATGTAGGAAGGGATAGACATGTGTCACCGACACCCTATGCCTGAGGGAACCCTATCACTGCAAAGTGTGACCGCATTCTTTGGTTCATCAATGACTGAGACTCAAGCGAGTCAAAGCCGATGTCCTGGGAATGCGTGAACACTTTGTGAGTGAAGGAGTTATCCAACATGGTCACCACTGCTCAATTGGGGAACACCAAGATTGAGATTGTCTGTGTATGGTCGGTTCGAAATCTGGATCCAGTGCCGTTTTGAAAATGATTTTGCAAAAATCTATTTTACATAAAATGATACATTATATATATTTATTTGAACAAAGTATTTAATCAAATTTTATGGGACCCAATCAGATGCACAGACGCTCTTATATGGACATGTACTATGGATTGGGGTTTGGCAGTACATGTGTACATGCCCTAGATTCCATAATGATGGTGTTGATTAGTGGGGGGGTTGTATATGATAAATAGTTATCATATAGGGGGTTATTTGGAATTTACTATTTTAATTAGTACTTTATTTAATTAATGGATATGGTGCTAATTGTAATTATCCATTAAATATTAAATAAAGTAATTAATTAATACTTTCCCTATTAGATTCTGCTTCTTCACCTGTGTACCACTTTGAGTTTAAACAGAACTGCCAAACAAAGAGAGAGAGAGTCAGACTCTTACTGGGGTTTTATTAAATCCTTCTAGGATTTAATTAAATCTAATTCTTATATATAGGGGACCAAAACGCAGGAGGGGGGCAGTGTTCTGCATTTCAGCCTGGCCCCCTCTCTCCTGTGTTTTGGTCACTCTCTCTCCCTCTTGTGATCTCTCTCTTTCTTCTTCTAGTTTCTCTCACTTGTGTTTGAGAGTTAGGGTTTGAGAAACCCTAGATCTGTGTTGGAGAATTTGAGAGCATCTGGGATTGGCTTGAAGAACCTTGGTAGCACCATTGGAGGTTCAGATCTGTTTACTTGGAGCGCTCACTGGAGGAAGAACCACTGTCTATTGGAGGAGCAACACTTGAGGCTCCCCAGGTTAGCAGTTCTTGATTAATTCCTTCAGTTATTAATTATTAATATTTATGGGATGCGAAAGAAACTCGAATCGATTAATTTTCGCTGCGCATTCGAGTATGGGATGGATCCTTCTGGCCATGTGATGGATTAGAGATGAATTTCTCCATCCCTATTGTGATGAAAAATTTTATGGGACACAATAGTGAAGGAGAAACCCTAGTAGGGATGCACCTGGGTTCCCATGGGCAACCATGGGAAACCCTAAAAATTAAATAGGGTACCCATGGCACACCATGGGATAACCCAGGGCGTGCAATACCCTAATTGGTTTATAATTGGTTTCCCTAGGGAGCCATGATTTGATCCCTGGACCATAGTTATGCCTATATAGACTACTTCACCAAATGGGTCAAGGCTAAGCCATTGGCCAAAATAATAGAGAATTAAATGGAGAATTTGTCCGTGACGACATCATCTACAGGTTTGGGGTACCAAGGATACTAGTCTCAGACAACGGGAAGCAGTTCAATAACCCCAAGTTCAGAGCATTCTACCAGAGCTATAATATTGACTATCGGCCTGTTTCAGTAACCTACCCACATGCCAATGGTCAGCTGGAGGTGACAAACAGAACGTTACTAGACGGAATCAAGAAAAGGCTAGAAGGAGCCAAAGGGAAGTGGGTCAAGGAACTACCAAGTGTTTTGTGGGCATACCGAACCACAGTAAGGACACCCACGGGAGAGAGCCCATTCCGCCTAGCATACGGTACAGAGGCATTAGCACCAGTGGAGGTCCTTGTGATGTCCCACAGGGTACTACACTTCAACGAGCGCACCTACGACGACGGACTACGAACAAACCTGGATTACTTAGTTGAGGTCCGTAAGAAGGTACTCCTAAGGAACGTGGCGTATCAGCAACGAACAACCAAGTACTATAACGCTAGAGTAAGAGAAAGGCTATTCCACCAGGGAGACCTAGTCCTGAGGAGAGGGCAAGCGCGTTGCAGCCATGGAAAGAAGGGAAGTTATCTGCCAACTGGGAAGGACCATACATAGTTTCCAAGCAGATATGTCCAGGGACCTACCGCTTGAAAACTCTGGGGGGCAAGAAGGTAGGTCGTACCTGGAACTTAGAGCACCTGAAGAAGTACTACCAGTAAAAGCAGCAGTATCATCAGTAGCAGCAATATCACCAGTAATAGTAGTAGCAGTAACATAGTCAGATGTCAGCCATGGTACACAGTAGGTTACATTACAGTTTTCAAGGATAATTTGAAATTTTATAATTTGAAGTAGTTAATTTTGGGTATACTCGTCTACTCCTACCCATCAATTAAATCACTTCCACCACACCAAGGTCCTTAGACCACCAAGGCACAATGCCACCAAGGTCCGTAGACCACCAAGGCGCGTGGCCCATAGATCAATCAAATCCAAGAATCATTAAAGTTCTAGGTCACCAAGATCATATGATTGTTGAGGTCGATAGACCATACGTATCCACCATAAGGAATAGTGCACGAAGAAGATAAGAATTCAACTGCACATAATAAGAGAAGATGGTCGTGATAATCACAAAGTTCAGAATCCACAAGTTCAACATGCCATGTATACAAAAAGTCTAGAAACCTCCGCTGGAGGAGTCACATCCTCCTCAGGAGGAGAAGCCATCTCGGCCTCAGGCAGGCATGCCACGCCCTCCTCTGTAGGAACAACGCCCTCATCAGGCTGAGAAACACCCTCCTCAGGCATCGCAGTGCTCTCCCCCGTAGGGACTTTGGAAGCCACAACAGCAACTGAGGTCAATGCCGCTACACCTACGAACCGAGAGAAGTCATAACCAGGGGTCTCCTCAAGCACGTAGGCGGCCAAGTCCTAGATCCCTGCACCATATATCCTCTGGTTCTGCTCATAGAACAGATCCATGAGCTCCGAGGACCTCTGATACTCTGCCACGGCTCGCCTGCCAGCCTTGACCAAATCTGCCTCATGACTCTGCCTCAAACCTCGGAGCTCCTCCTCCAAAGCGCGGATCCTAGCTGAACTCTCAGCCTCTATGGTCGCTCTCCGAGAAGACATGATCCTGAGCTCATCAGCTAACCTCCTCTCATGAGCGACGGCCTCCTCGTGGGCGACCCTGTGCTCCAGGAGCTCCCTCTCCATACTACGCAGCCCGTGAGTCTGCTGGATCTCCTAGAAGGCAAAACTCTTGAGATGGAGTACCGCCTCCGTAGTGCGATGATGGACCTGCAAACAACAAGATCATTAGAAGACCCCTGACACACAATAACATCGAAAGTAGCAGATTGAGAGGTGCGACTTACCGAAGCTAGGTCCTGGTAAAGGGACTGCACCAGAACAGAGTGGCTCATCCCTTGCAAAGCCGAACAATTGGCTAGAAGCCTCCCCAGGTCTAACCACTCCCGAGATACACCCCGACACGTCAGGACCGCACCCTCTTGGAGCTCCCAAGGAAGCACCAAAGGAGATGGAGTCGGTGGATCAATGGTCACGCTGACAGAAGAAGAAGCCACCCCCTACACTGTGGTAGATGGGGGAGTGGAAGGCCTCGTCGCAGTAGCAGCGGGACCCGATTTGGGGAGCCTAACTCACGGGGAGGTCCTTGTAGTACCAGGAGGGTCAAGACCCCCCTTCCGCTTGGCACCAACAGCCGTAGCAGAGGAAGGTCTAGGAATCGCGGGAGCGCCCGCACCCGCAGCACCAATAGATGAACCACCCTGAGCAGCTCTCCTCCGCAGGTTGGCACGGAAGACGCCAATATCTAGTCATAGGTCCACTGCATAGCAATGCCAAATAAAGACAACAGACAAGGTCAGCAGTGAATACACTAAAAGAAAGATACAAGCATAAATATTAGGTACAGAGATCAATAATCTTACCAGGACTCAGCTTCTAAAGAAACAGGAAGGCCTCTGAGTCCAGCTCCTGGACATTGAATGGATCATGTCCCAGACATCGCTTGAGGGGGTCGCCCTTGAAGTCACTCAACTCAAGGCCGCGATTCACCCGCTTGAGGTCAATGACCTCCCAAGTGGTCCGTAGTGAACATCGGGGGACCGTAGCAAAAAAGAAGCAATCCCTCCAATACTTCACTGAACTGGTAATCCCCTCGAGGAGCTCGAAATTGGCATAGGGTCCCTTGAGGATGCGATGAGCTAAATGATAACATCCACCATCACCCTTCTTCAACATGTAAAATTGTGAGAACAGGGGAACGGTGGCGGCACGCCCCATCTGAGCAAAGAACACATAAAAGCCCAAAATAACCCTCCAGGAGTTGGGCAACACCTGCCCGGGGGTGAGATGCTAGTGGTCTAACACCAACTCGACAAAACGGGGAATTGGAAAACGAAGGCCATGGGAGAAGAAAATGCAATAAAGGTAGATCTCGTCCTCTCGATGAGAGAAGGCATGATCATCGGGCCCGGGGACACGAAGTACGACTTCAGAAGGAATATGGAACTTCCGACGAAGTGAGGCCAAATCCGAGGTGGTTATGATACTGGAAATATGAACCAACCTACTAGCAAGGTCAGCGGCAGAAAGCGCCACCCCAGAAGTACTAGGACCTCTGCTAGGGCTAGAGTCACAAAAAGGTCCCTCTTCCTCATCGCTAGCAGTAGGGGAAGGCAATGAGGGTGGGGTACCCACAGAGGAAGGCGACCCCAAGGAAGGCTCCTCAGAAGACCCAACCATAGCAGTGGCAAGATCAGAATCACTAGGAGACGACATGAATAATACTGGAACAGGTCACTTACTCAAAGAGCGATCTCCTAAAGACAAGTGGCTAGCGCTGGAAGGGAGAAGGCAAGCGGCAATGATCAACGAGCAAATCCATGAGAAGGATATTAAAAAAAAAAATAAATAAATAAAAAAAATGATGATAGAGAGGAAGGCTTCTACACCAGAAGAGAGCGGACCACGGGCGTGGCCTCACAGGTACAGTCACGGGCGCGACCTCGATCAGGCGCGGACCACGGGCATAGCATGGACCACTGGCGCAGCCTTGGGCGAGGCCTCGAATGGGCACGAACTTGAGCAGGCGACACCTCAAGCTCAGACACGGGCAGGTGCAGCCTCAGCACGAACTCGGATGAGTCGGGTAGACACGGACTCGGACGGGGCGCAGTCTTAGGTGAGACCTCGAACAAGCGCGGGCTGTGAGCGTGGCCACGATGGGCATGATGTCGAGACACAAGCAATGAGCACAAGCACCAAAGGCAACAGCGGGCAACCTACCAAGCCAAGCAAAGGCCAATGGCCAAGAAAGAACAAGAAGGCCAACATGAGGTCACACTATCCTTAGCCACCCAAAATCAAACACTTGGGGGGCACAAAAAAGCAAAGGCTAAATGCAAGGAAGAGGAAAGGTTTCAAAAAAGGTGAAAAGCAAAAAGCAAGAAAAAGATGATGAGAAAAAGTAAGAAGTGAAAAGTGAAAAAGGAAGAGAGAGGAAAGAGGATATATACCTACAAAGAGAAATGCAAAATGGTGTAAGGAGAGGGGTTTGAACCCATGACCTCTCTCACTTCACCAGAGGATTCACAGGTATACCCTCCAAGAGAAGTCTATTCGCGGCAAGCCCCTCACCAATATGAAAACATTACTCTCTTAAATGTTTTGTTCCAAGAGAGTGGGTGGCAAATGAAAAACCCAAGTTCATACTGACTAATCGGGAGCCGCCACGTGTCTCGGTCCAAGGGGTGGGCCATCCCAGGTCCAAAGGAGAACCAGCTCGGACGTGAACTGCAAACACGCGCAAAGGCACGGCCTTAGTACGGGTGCAGCCTCCAGGCACGGCCTCATCAAGGGCACGGACTCCAGGTGTGGCTTCATCATGGGCACAGCCTCAATAGGCGCTGCCTTACAGGCGCAGCCTCACGGGTGCAACCTCATCATGGGCGTGGCCTCCAGGCGCGGCCTCACAAGCATGGTCCATGGATGTGGATGCCCTATGGGTACGGACCTCGGGTGCAAGGCAGACCTAGATGATAAACCCTGATCTAAGACCAAGCCACTACCGCGGCCATCAACAAGACATCCACCCCCCCAAGGACTCTGGGCCACCACCTTCGAGTCACGTCATCCTGACGGACTCAAACATCAAAGATCTTATCACCTCATGCCAGCATCTATCTATTAAGGACATCAACACCACTGGGACACTACCTCCCATAGGGAGAAAACCAACCAAGGAAGAGCCCTGCTACCCAGAGACTCTATCAACTACGAGGACTATTTGCCATCGGCGGGGACTCTCCCCTCCACCGCATTCCACTATAAAAGCAGAGGTACTCTACTCCATCAGATGATCTTGAATTCTATTCATTCGTCCGTTTGCTCAGAGAGATCTAACTTAGGCATCGAAGAGTCCTAGGCGAAACCACACCGGTTCTCCTTTGTCACCCAAGTTCTTTTGCAGGTTACGGCACTCGAAGGACCATCAATGATTTCTTGATGCAACAGGTAGTGTTAAGTATGTCCCTGTATAATCTTCCATTCGCATTGATAAACCCAAAATCACACCAATCAATCAGAGGCAGCCACGTGTCCCAACCCAAGTAGGAAGACCATCCCCAAGCCGACCACCTTACATTTCACTCAATTGGCCTGTACGGGCTACTACCATCAAGGACCAAGTCCAGGTACTACGGACTACCACCATCAACAAGGAAGTCCAGGTACTATGGGCTACTACCATCTGCAAGGAAGTCTAGGTACTACGGGCTACTACCGCCAACAACAAGATATATATCATCTCATGGGTACAGGGCACCGCCTACCAACAACATAGTCCCCGATGGACTCAAGCACCAAGGATCTTATCCAACACACTAAGACGCTTAAATGTTTGTACCATGAACATCTATCCTACTGGGACTCTATCTCCCTTAGGGGAACAACCAACCAAAAGAAGAATCTTACTACCTAGGAACTCTATCTACTACGAGGGTTACTCGTCATCAACTGGGACTCTTTACACAGCCACACTCTACTATAAATGCGAAGGTACTCTACTCATCAACTCATCTTGAATTCTAATCATTCATCTGTTTGCTCAGAGGGATCTAACTTAGGCATCGGAGAGTCTTAGGCCGGAACCACACCGATTCTCCTTTGTCACCCAAGTTATTTTGCAAGTTACGGCACTCGAAGGACCATCGGACGATTTCTTGATGCAACAGATTGGTGCCGTCTGTGGGAATGATGCTAGCCATCGTACCTACTAGCTCGATTCCTTAACTACTCAATGGCACCATGGGGTAAGAAGACCGCTCCCTCCACCAACAATGCTGTGAGGGAGGGGAACGGATCACCTCCTCTAGAGAGCTCGTGTCACAGAGCCAATGACCATGTCTCTCAGGGGAGGGAGGTCCCAGAGAATGAACAGGTTGAGGTAGCCGACCTTAACCCCGAAGCAGCCGTGGAGCCAGTACCTAACCCTAATGCACCAGTGACTATGGGTCATATCAATGACTTGCAGTGGCAGATCCTCAATGACCAATGACTCTTTTGAGACTACCTGAGGCAGTGCGAGACGTCCCACCGTCATAGAGCGTTGCCCCCACCAAGGATAGAACCTGTCCCCCGACAGGAGCAGAACCCTAGGAGGTCACCTCCCAGGGGTGAAAGGCCAGAGAGGTTTACTGGGCATACAAGTCCCACTGACCAGCAAGGGGAACCTTTCTAGCGTAGGAGAACGGTGGACCTCCCAGTATGTTCAGGACGTGGGAGGACACCAACACACATGTCCGTGGTACCTAGCCCAGAAGGTTTGATCAGGAGGTCGGTGTTCCAATGTCTACTAGGAGGAAGTCACACACCAAGGCAGAGCTAGACCTACTAAGAAGAGAGTCCCTCACGTTCAAGCCAAGGTTCGTCGTGCAGTGACCATACACCATCCCATCAAAACTCACGACGGGAGGGAACTTCAAGGAGAGGTCGAGAGCGAGGTCGCAGTGAACACTAAGATTTGGACGAGAAGCTGGAAGGACTGAAGAAGCAGATCAAGGGCGAGACACACTCGATCCCCGGACAACAACTGTTCTAGGAAGAGATCATGTTAACCTCACTCCCGTCCAGGTTCAGGTTACCCACCTTCAAACTCTACAGTGGAACCACTGACCCTAATGATCACATCAACTACTTCAATGGGATGATGACCTTATATGGGGATCGAATGTGGTCTCCTATTGAGCGTTCCCTGCATCCCTTAAGGGTGCAGTTACATCATGGTTCTCCAGACTACGACCAAGGTCGATAGGTTTGTTCCCAGAATTATGCGAGCAGTTTGTCACCCGCTTCCAGAGCAGTGTCAAGAAGAAGAAGACCACGGTCAATCTACTGAACATGATACAGAACCCTGGGGAGTCCCTTAGGGAGTATGTCAACAGGTTCACTAAGGAGTCCCTGGAGGTCCGAGACTTAGATGACTAGACCCAGCATGCAGCCTTGGTTGGGGGCATCAGGGACCTGGACTTGATCAAAGACTTGGCACATCATGAGACCAGGACCATGAAAGAGCTTCTGGAGCGGTGTAATGAGTTTGCCAACATGGCCAAGGTACTCCAAGCTCGAAAGAAGGTGATCGAAGCCAAGCCAAGGGATAATAAGAGGTCGGCGCCGGATGACTGCAAAGAAAGTAAGAGGTCGAGGACCGAGCATCGACAAGAGAAGGGCAAAAGCCCATCGGGAGGACCAACCGTCACCCAGAAAGTAGTGAACGGGAAAGCAGCCCAGAGTTCACACCCTTAAACACCACCAGGTCCCAGATGCTTATGCAAATCCAAGACCGTGACCTGCTCCATTGGCCAAGACCCATGCTAGCAGGACCTGAGAAGTGCAACCCCAACAAGTACTGTCTCTCCCATAAGGATAACGGGCATGACACAGAAGATTTCTACCAACTGAAGAGGGAGATAGAGCAACTTGTAAGGGTAGGGAGCTTAAACAAATACATAAAAGGAAGATGTGATGGCCGAGGAGATCGAGGTCGTGATCGAGAAAGAGAAGAACCAAGAAGGGAAGAAAGGAAGGTGGATTGAGATAGAGAGAGAGACCACACAGAAGAGAGGAGAGATGTACCAGAACCAAGTGGCACCAAGGGAGCCCCCATCCTCACCATACTTGGAGGACCAGGGCAAGAGTCTACCAGAAAGGCTAAAGCCCATGCCAGGTTCATGGGAGTAGCAGAGAAGCCAAGCAAAGTAGCAAAGACCGAGATGGTAATCTCCTTCTCGGATTCAGACTTGGAAGGTGTGAGCTTTCCGCATGAAGATGCCCTAGTAGTATAGGTGGAGATGGCCAACCGACCAGTGCACAGGATGCTAATAGATACACTGGTGTCCATAGACGTGCTCCCATTAGAAGCCTACTGCCAATTCGAGTTTGGGGACGATCAACTAAAACCAGAGCTAACCTACCTCCATGGGTTTTTGGGCGTAGCCGCCTCCATCAGAGGTACTATAGAGTTGCTCGTTACCTTTGGAGAGCAGCCTCGACAAGTGACCATTATGGTGAACTTCATGGTCGTCAGGTCTGTGGTGTCATTCAACGGCCTCTTAGGGCGACCATCTCTGATAGCCCTTCGAGGAGTCGTATCACCACTCCACTTGAAGATTAAATTTCCCCTGATAATGTGGTAGGCAAAGTCCGAGGAGATCAGAAGAAAGCCAAAGAGTGCTATGCCACCTTTGTCAAGAAAAATAATGGTAACACCCGAGGAATGGCACTATGCATGGAGAACCTGGTTAGCGACCAGAGAGATGAAATGACAGAGAAGAGAGGTAGGCCGATGGAGGACCTCGTTCCATGGCCACTCAGCAAAGACGACCCTTCCAAGGTAGTGCAGGTGGGCTCGTTATTGAGCAACGAATAGAAGGATGAGCTGGGGTACCTCCTCCAGGTAAACATGGATGTCTTCACGTGGTCGACCTCCGACATGCCAGGCATACCCAGATCCATAGCAGAGCATCGACTACACATAGACCCAACCAGGAAGCCTGTCCAACAGAAGCCGCAAAACTTCGCCCTCGATCGACAGGCAGGCATCAAGGAAGAGGTCGAGAAGTTGAGCCAATCGGGGTTCATCAGAGAAGAGAAGTTCCCTACTTGGCTCGCGAATGTAGTCATGGTACTAAAGCCCAATGGGAAGTGGATAATGTGCGTCGACTACACTGACTTGAAAAAGGCATGCTCAAAGGATGAGTACCCACTCCCCAGGATCGATTTGTTGATCGATGCAACTGCCGGCCATGAGATGCTGAGCTTCATGGATTCCTACTCTGGGTATAACCAGATCCTCATGCATGAGGATGATGAGTCTTACACTGCATTTTGAACAGACAAGGAGAACTACTGCTATCGCGTTATGCCGTTCGGATTAAAGAATGCAGGAGCCACATATCAGAGGATGATAAATAAGATGTTCGAGGAACAAATCGGATGCAGCATGGAGGTGTACATGGATGACATGCTCGTAAAGAGCATCCAAGCCCACCAACACTTGACCGACCTAGAGGAAGCATTCACGGTGCTGAGGAGGAACCAGATGAAGCTAAACCTTGCAAAGTGTGCCTTCGGAGTAACGTCAGGGAAATTCCTGGGGTTCATGGTCTCTGTACTTGGAATCGAAGCCAACCCATCCAAAATCAAAACTATCCAAGAGATTGCACCACCTCGGACGGTCAGAGTGTAGGATTAAGCGCTTGCCAATCCCCCAAAAGATGCCTTGTGAGGGAAGGTACAACTTTAATTCCTTATTGCATACCAGCCAGCGTGCATCGCTCCCTCGCCTGAGCCAGGATCTGGGTAGGGCATTTTGGGTCACTCCCAATAATTCCCCTCCAAATGCACACCCAATAACAGAACACCCATGGCATTTGGGAGACTCGAACTCGCGACCACCTGCTCCGATACCAATTGTAGGATTAAGAGCTTGCCAATCCCCCAAAAGACGTATTATGAGGGAAGGTGCAACTTTAATTCCTTATTGCACACCAGCCAGCGCACATCGCTCCCTCGCCCGAGCCGGGATCTGGGCTGGGCATTTTGGGTCACTCCCAACACAGAGAAGTACAGAGGTTGAATGGAAGGGTCGTCACCCTTTCAAGGTTCGTGTCATGGCCGGGGGACAAATGCCTACCATTCTTTAAGACGTTGAAAAACCTTTGAAGTCCAAAAGACTTTGCATGGACAGAGGAGTGTTAAAAAGCATTCGAGGAGCTGAAGGAGTACCTGGAAAATCCACCACTACTGGGGCGACTAGAGCCTAATAAAGAGCTACAGATCTACCTAGCCGCCACCCCAGTCGCGGTGAGCGCAGTACTATTGAAGGAAGAAGGAAAGAAAAGAGAATGGACCCATACCAGGTGCTGATCGCAGTGAATGGGCACGGATCGCAGCGAATGGGCATTGACCGAGGCAGGCGAATGGGCGCTGATCGAGGTAGGTGAATGGGCACTAATCGCAGCAAATGGGCACTGATCAGAGAAAATGGGCGCTGATCGCAAGCGAATGGGCACTGATCGCAGTGAAGGGGCACTGATCGAGGCAGGCGAATGGGCGCTGATCGCAGCGAATGGGCGCTGATCGCAGTGAATGGGCACTAATCGCAGTGAATGGGCACTAATCGCAGTGAAGGGCGTTGATCAAGGCAGGCGAATGGGTGCTGATCGCTGCGAAGGGGCACTGATCGAGGTAGGTAAATGGGCACTGATCAAGGTAAGCGAAAGGGCACTGATCATAGCGAAGGGGCGCTGATCGAGGCAGGCGAATAGGCACTGATCACAGTAAATGAGCGCTGATCGTGACAAATGGGCGCTGATCACCATGGGCACGGATCGAGTCGAATGAGCGACACTGGCGTGGATCGAATGGGCGTCAATGGGCATGAATCAAATGAGGGCGTCGATCATTGGGCGCGGATCGAACGAGCGTCACCAAATGCGGATCGAATGAGCGTCACTAGGCGTGGATCGAACGGGCGTCGCCAGGCGTAGATTGAGCACGGGTGGCAATCAGTCATGGATCGAGGTCTACGGGTATGGACCAAAAGGGCCGTAGGAGACAGGCCATGGACATAATGGATGAGGTTCGAGGTCCGAGGTCAAAGTTTGCGAGGGTTCGAGGTTAAGTTTCGAGCAAAGATGTGTTCGTGCCCAAAGATCAAATCGAGTCACAAAAAAAAAAAAGGAAAATAGAAAAAAAGGGGCCACGACTAAGGGCCATAGGTGATAGGCCATGGGCATGGATGGGGTTTGAGGTTCGAGATTCGAAGTCGAGGTCAGAGGTCCAAGGTGGGAGTTCGCGAGGGTTCGAGGTCGAGATTCGAGCAAAGATGTGTCTGTGGCCAAAGACCAATTCGAGTCAATATCAAAAAAAAAAAAAGGGGAAGTACGAGACGTCATATTTGACGTGAGTTCAAGGTTTAGAGGCAGAGTCTGAGAATTTTATGGAGTTCGAGATGGTTCGAATACCAAGGATCGAGTACTAAGGGTCGAGATTGAGGTGGGGCCAAGCAGGATGGACTCTATACTCAACTACCTACAGATTGACGTCCTATCAGGGGACAAGGTTGAGACAAGGAAGATAAGGATGAGAGCTACAAAGTACATGGTCATGGATGGGGTACTATACAAGAGAGGGGTCACGGCACCATTACTCAGGTGCCTAGAACCCAAGGGAGCCAAGTATGCCCTGGTAGAGGTCCATGAGGGGATATGCGGAAACCATATAGGATGGCAAGTGCTAGCCTACAAAGTCCTCCGCCAAGGGTTGTACTGGCCACGGATGCAAGAAGAAGCCATACAGTATACCAGACTTGCGAGCAATGTCAATTGTTCGCCCCAGTACCCGATCTACCCACCACCCAAATTGACATCCAAAGTTCAAAGCTTTTTGCCAACTCTACAACATTGACTATCGGCCTGTATCAGTAGCCTACCCACAGGCCAATGGTCAGGTGGAGGTGACAAACAAAACACTGCTAGAAAGAGTTCAGGAGGGCTAGAGCATCACAGCCAAGGAAGGAGTGCAAGCTGATGACCAACTAGGAAGGACCCTACATAATTTCCAAGCAGATATGTCCACCGACTCACCGCTTAAAAACTTTGGGGGGCAAGAAGGTAAACTATGCTTGGAACTCAGAGCATCTGAAGAAATACTACCAGTAGAGTAGCAGTAGTCGACTTTCATCCAGTATCGCATTCCATTTTCAAGAATGATTTGAAATTTTTTGGGAGTTTGAAGTAAATAGTTTGTTCGGGGCTACATCCGTCTACTTTTGCCATCTACTTCAGCACTTTCAAGCACCAAAGTCCGCAGACCACTAAGGCACAATGCCACCAAGGTCCGCAGACCACCAAGGCGCAATGCCACCAAGGCGCAATGCCACCAAGGTCTGTAGATCACCAAGGCGCAATGCCACCAAGGTCCGACGACCACCAAGGCGCAATGCGACCAAGGTCCATAGACCACTAAGGCGTAATGCCACCAAGGCCCGACAACCACTAAGGCGCAATGGCACTAAGGTCCGCATATCACCAAGGCACAATGCCACCAAGGTCCATAGACCACCAAGGTGCAATGCCACCAAAGTCCGTAGACCACCAAGGCGTAATGCCACCAAGGTGCAATGCCGCCAAGGTTCGTAGACCACCAAGGCATAATGCCACCAAGGCGTAATGCCACCAAGGTCTGTAGACCACCAAGGTGCAAAGCCACCAAGGCACAATGCCACCAAGGTCCGTAGACCACCAAGGCGGAATGCCACCAAGGTCCGTAGACCACCAAGGCGGAATGCCACCAAGGTTCATAGACCACCAAGGCGCAATGCCACCAAGGTCTATAGACCATCAAGGTGTAATGCCACCAAGGTCCGTAGACCACCAAGGTGCAAAGCCACCAAGGTCCACAGACCACCCAGGTCTAGGAACCTTCAAGATACGAGGCCCCCAAGGCCCACGGACCACCGAGGCGTAAGGCTCCAAGGTCCATGACCCCCAAGACTCAAGGTCACTAAGGTTCGACGACCACCAAGGCTCAAGGCCACTAAGGTTGAACGACTACCAAGGCCTATCGACCACATACGAAGGACGAGGAAGAACAACACCCAGAAGGGAGGCAAGAGTTCAACCATAAACATCAAAAGTAGGAAGCGATAATAATTACAGGCCAAATGACTAAGCGACCAAGGCCAAACGCTTGATCGTAGACGATGAGTGACTACAAACGATCGAGGGGCCACGGCCAAAGGGCTATGGTCGACTACCATGCGCGACCAAGCCACAAAAAATAAAATTAATTCAATATAAGAGAAGGCAGGCGCAGACCAACAGCCAAAGGCGCAACGGCGCCAAAGGGTGAGGATAGTGGAGTAGCGCCAATGGGCGCGGACAGTCAAGTGGTGCCAATAGGTGCAAATAGGTCGAGGTATGAGCAAAGAACGTGAGACCAAGGCACAGGTGACACAGGCGCAAGGAGGCAACAAGCTCATAACCGAGACCGCGGACGGGATCAAGATCAAGAGTAAGCAATACTATATAGGCCAAGGCTAGGCAAGCCATCAGGAAGGCCAAGGGTCAATAGCTAAGAAAGGAAGAGACTAGAGGAGAGCAAGGGAGACAAAGCTTTAAAGCAAAAATGAAAAGTCTACTCTCTTGGACATTCTGATCCAAGAGAGTGGGGGGCAAATGATAAACCCAAAATCACAGCAACCAATCAGAGGCCGCCATATGCCCCGGCCCAAGTAGGAAGACCATCCCCCAGTCGGCTACCTTACATTTCACTCGATTGGCCCATACGAGCTACTACCATCAAGGACCAAGTCCAGGTACTACGGACTACCACCATCAACATGGAAGTCCAGGTACTACGGGCTACTACCATCAACAAGGAAGTCCAGGTACTATGGGCTACTACCATCAACAAGGAAGTTTAGGTACTACGGGCTACTACCGCCAACAACAAGATATACATCATCTCATGGGTACAGGGCACCGCCTACCAGCAACATAGTCCCAGATGGAATCAAGCACCAAGGATCTTATCCAACACACTAAGACGCTTAAATGTTTGTCCACCAGGAACATCTACCCTACCGGGACTCTATCTCCCGAAGGGGAACAACCAACCAAGAGAAGAATCCTACTACCTAGGAAATCTATCTACTATGAGGGTTACTCGTCATCAACTGGGACTCTTCACACCATCACACTCTACTATAACTGCGAAGGTACTCTACCCCATCAACTCATCTTGAATTCTAATCATTCATCTGTTTGCTAAGAGAGATCTAACTTAGGCATCAGAGAGTCCTAGGCCAGAACCACACCGGTTCTCCTTTGTCACCCAGGTTCTTTTACAGGTTACGACACTCGGAGGACCATTGGATGATTTATTGATGCAACACGCATATTTATGCAACTTTCATTCTGCATCTCCTATTACTTAGGGGAAGGAAGGATTGTATTTTTAACAATAGTTGAATACATTGATAAAAAAAATCCTAGTTGGGTATTATAGACACTGAATTTTGTCAAACCCCTCAACGATGACGACAATCGGATGCAAATGACTGGCGATATCCCATGGAAACCATCTTCTGACACAACAGAAATATAAAAAAAAGGCCCAAAAACACCTTTGTTCACATTATAACGCACACACCATATGTGTGGCAGGATTACAAGCTGGTGTGGCCCCACCATGCATCACCGCAGAGGCCACAACACCACCAGGCAGAGCCACGCCATGCGTGGCCCCGTAAGGCAGCCTTACGTGCCCCGTGTGTCCCCACAAGGCAGCACCATTGCGTCCCACTCAGCCCCGTCATGCGGCCCCGTGCCCTGTGTGGCCCCGCCATACGGCCTCGTGCCCTGTGAGGCCCGCGAGCGCTGGATTCCATTTTTTCCACTTTTTACAGCCTCGTGCATTTTATGCGGCACTATAGAGCCCAATTATTGCCTATAAAAAGGGGGTCCCTCCCCTCATTTGCACATTCCAAGTATGTGGGAGAGGGGGGACCCCCCAAAGGTCCAGTTTTCTATTTTTCTTAGTTTCCTTGTTCTGGAGCCCTTCCCTAACCCGATTTCGAGCATTGTCCCCTTTTTCGAAGTCCAGGTTATCCGAATCTGACTTCTTCATCCCTTTTCACCCGATTCTCAAGAATCCCCTATGGCATAGCCATTCTGTCTAAAAATCAAGGATCCACCCCCCAAAATCTGGCGACACCGTTATTCTGTCCGAGATCCTAAGATCCAACACCTGTAAGCCATTACTCTGTCTGACGAAGGACAAAGTCAGTCTTTTGCCTCCACCTGAGCAAGGGAACGCTGTCTGTCTTATATTTCTCATAATTGCATTGGTTTAAAGCGTATATATATATATCTCTATCATTTTGGCACAATATAGACTTTCAAGTATTCCTGTGTAGTGTACAGTAGTTAGTATAACATGGTTTAATTTAATTGAATAGTTTGTGCATCATTATTTGGTCATACATGTGGGTATAGGACATTCATAAATGGAGAATATTCAAAAACCAGCATCTAGTAGAAAGATCGGTTAATCCGGGCGAGGTGGGTGCCTAACACCTTCCCACTCTCGTAACCTGACCACTTACCCCGAATCTCTGACCAGACCAAACAGAATCTTATAGCCCTTCATAGGGCTACACCAATGGGTCCTAGGCCCCAATCCTAGGTGGCGATTCCATTTCATTTCATTCTATGACCCCCATCCCTTGATAACTTGATATATATATATATGAGAAGTCTCATTCCTTCTCTTTCACCTGAGGAATAAAACCCTAACCCCTCCCCTCCGTACATCGCGTCATGCCCCCGGGGGAATGGATCCTCACAGTGGCAACTCTGCTAGGAATGATGGTCAAACTTTCAATACTAGATGCTACCGTTGAATATAAGAAATTTCTCCTTCATGCATTGTTTGATTGATAACATGTTTGGCTAACCCCTCTTATTGTACCAACTACATCATGCATCGTGTTCGAAGTGAAATCAAATGACGAGGGTACTCCCTGTTGTGCCTCTACCCCTGGGGAGGTGGGGCACATCATACTAAGTACTCTGAGATCGAATGATAGCCGCTTCCTACACCACTATCATGCACACACACACACGACATGTAAACACACAACCCCGTGGTTAGTTGTTGGACCCCATGTGTAGTTATGGGTAATTCGCGATGAAGCCACAACCCTTGATATTTACTGTACGGGTCAATATTCACCGATGAGGGTATTCACTAGTGTACCGTGGGGTAATTTGATACCCAAAAAGGGCGCTAGCTTGTTTACTCTGAGATCGCATGACCTATTCCCCAGGTATATCAAAGGAACCATGTACACATAATTTTCTATCACAAGCAATAGGTATATTGGTTCTGTCAAGGGTGACCTTGTTCTGTCCTATCGGCCTACTTATTGCATGCATCATGTAAGAAATTAGATCATATACGACTAGGGTACACCACAAACTAACTTAGTAATCTTTCAAGGCCAAAAGCGAGGTTCTCAGTAGTATATCCCTCTTTATATGGTTGACCTATCAGGGAAGAGAGCTCTATCTGTCCCTCGAATGCCCCTCGATAGTCCCTCGATAGAAGCAACATGACTATCTGTTGGGCTTAATTTCCTGCAAATGCTACAGTACGCTCGAATTTGTAATGGGACACTGATCAACTATGGATACCTAAGGTTCTACTCGCGCCCCGGTAAACTGAGGACTTCTCAGGGGTAGCAGAATAAACAGATGGTCCAAAAACCTCGTATGTAATTGCACTTGAATTACTTGTCATGAACGATCTACAGTGCAAATCAAAAGGGTGCATAAAGAGAAAGAAACCTTAAGTTCACACCATTCTAAGAACAAAGGAAAACACAATGTAAGAAAAAAAAAATAAAACTACAGGTTTTCTGTGTGTTTTCTGTTGATCCTTACTCTTTACGCTTCCTACTTATTTATAGTGAGTGTAACAGTTGGAGATGGTTCCCTTGATTACTGGCCAAAGTCCAGCCATGCTCAGGCCACCACTACTTCTCAGCTCCAACTGCAGAGAAACTGTCCGTAATGGTAACTGCCAGCATTCCTGGCCGATGCAACGATTCCTGACCAAAAGTGCCAAAGTACGATTGGTCACTTTTTTGGCTGAGCAGCTCTTCGACCAAGGTCCCTTTCGACCACGATGGGGTGAGCACAAACTGGGTGTAAACAATGCCCCCCATGAGTTGGGAGGTCGATTAAGGGAGCCCTCAAAACTCATGCCCATCCCAATTTTTGCTCAAAAATATCTTCTGACTTGCCGTAATATGATGTGACTGCGGTTGCTGAGGAGTTGGCAGCTATAGACACGTGGTCCAATAACATTTTGGCGCTCGTGCCTTTTGGGTTATCTTCTCCGCTTCCCGAGGTCATCATACTTCTTCTTCGAGTTACAAAGAGAGCGAGAGTCCTACTTAAAACCCCAGCCTCTCCTGATTGCGTAACAACCTTTCATCTTCCCTCCACCTTCTCTGCAACACCCTCGAACCCATTCGCTCTGCAATCTCATGCTCCATAGCTATTGAAGGTGGAGGGGTCACCAACAACCGAACCACCACCGAGAAGTATGAAGACAAACTCACCTGTTTGCACCCTGTCATAAACCTCGAGGTATTGATACCATGATCCGGCCACTTTACGCGTGGTCCCATCTTTGAAGACCCCTCTGCCACCTAGTCTCTCAAAGATTTTCCTGCCCACTCAGTCGAACGCCTCTTATTTTACAAAGGCATCCCCAACTTCGAGTACAAACCTGGCACCATCAAGCAACACTGGGCAGGTTATTACACCGAGTGGGACGAATGGGTAAGGAGGATGTTTGTGGCTAAGGCGAAGGAGTGGAGGAGGCTGGGTATCTATGACATCATCCAAATGTCTATCGGATCCTATCCCTGCGATGTTGATCTTCTCCATGCCGCCCTCCATTTCTGGTCCAGCTCAACCAACTGCTTCCATTTCAGTTTTGGGATGATGGGACCAACCCTCCTTGACATTGGAGCACTTCTGGGCCTGAAGTTGGCCGACGAAGAAATCAACAGGAGCTCCGACTGTTCTTGAATTGGTTGGAACTTGAACCTCACAAGAAACGCCAGCTACACCTCCTACCTAACTCACTGCCGGAAGCAGAGTGGTCCGGTAAGCAATCAAGAGTATGTCGCTTTCCTTCTGTCCTAGATCTGCCGCTGCCTCATCTGTACCTGGGCCGACAAGATCACTAAGGCATATCTCGGCCTTGCTAACACTTTGGCCGCTGGCCGTCTTGTTAACCTTGCAACATTTATTCTTTCCTCCCTATACAAGGGCTGCAATGATCTAGTTGAGTCCAGCTTCGCCCACGGCGGGGCCCCCTTTTGGGTCTTGCAGCTGTGGCTAAATGCCTATTTCCTGGAATTCAGTTCAGCTCCCCTGGACATTGCATGTCCGGCCGTTGGTTTCAAGTTGCTTCGGCCACCGCCGCTGCGCTCTTCTGCAGAGTGTTTCGATTTCTTTTTCCACCTCAAGGATGTTCGGCCCTCGGCCGCTTTCACTCCATTTCATTCTTCAAATAGCCTGCTCGGCTGGCTTGGTGATGCAATCGTTGATCCTACCGCCCGTGGGGATCTTTGGGGCTCTTACCTCACCTAC
This sequence comes from Telopea speciosissima, assembly GCF_018873765.1. Classification (NCBI taxonomy): domain Eukaryota; kingdom Viridiplantae; phylum Streptophyta; class Magnoliopsida; order Proteales; family Proteaceae; genus Telopea; species Telopea speciosissima. Next base: position 40,622,939 of record NC_057919.1, read on the forward strand.
CGTGATCTTCATTACGAGGTGTTCCTCGAGCACACCAAGAACAACATATGCAGCACAGAGCCTTACAACCCCCAATTTCTCGCCCATCAGTTTGGTCTTATGCAGGCCATTCCAGTCCCCTACTTTTTCTCTGTCTCGCATGGTGGCCCCAAACGAGAACTCCTAAAAACCTACAATCTGATTGCTGATGTGTCCCTATTGAGTAGCTTAGCCCTCTCGGCCTTTCAGGCGCGTTATTTCTCTCATCTTCCTGCAATCACTGAGTGCTTCAACGCATGGTGGTCGAAATACTACCATCGGACAAGTGAGGATGAAGTTGATGCTTGGGAAGAGAGGCAATCGTCCACGTCCAGCCAGCTTGGCTCCAAAAGTTTGAAGTTACCGCTATCATCAAAGAAGCGAGCGGCAACAAGTGAAGGTAAAATAACTCCTGGCCGAATTTTGGTTTGATTTCTCTTTTTCGATCGCGCTAACTCCTGCTGATTGGCCCCTTACAGATGTCATGACCATTGAGTCCGCAAGTGAAGAAGGAGAAGATAGAAAGGAGAAAGGGAAAATGAAAGGAAAGAAACCACCAATCTCCAAGTGCGTGTGCCATGAAATGGCCCAAAGCAAGAAGGTCGGGAGTGAAAGCACCCGCGACAGTGAAGACCAGGTTCCCCTAAAATCCATGATGACCCATCGGTCCCAGCTCAGACCTACTCCGTGGCCGAGCCAATCAAATGCGAAGAAACAGCACAATGGAAATACCAGCAAAGCCTTATCGACCAGACTCTCTCGGTCGAGTTCGAGCAAGTCAACCTCCTCCACCCTCAAATCTGGTGCGCCCAAGGTTCCTGCCACGCTAGTCATTCTGCATTCCACTCCATCAAAGCAAGACTCAAGCCCTGCATCTCTTGCGCCGTGAGAACTCTCTTTTCCAGCCACTCCTTGTGCATCTCTTGCCAAGGTTACCTCTTGTGTTTCCCTTCTGGTAGAAAGCATAAAGGAGGATAGCCCTCTGAAATCGGTTTCTCAGCCAGCCAAAACTACCATCGTTGGCCTTGAAGTCGTTACCCCTTTGTCCATTGTTGCCTCAAGCCCAAACGAGCCCATTGAAAAAGAATCTGCAACCTTAGAGAAGCAACCAGCCGTTTTGCCCCCAAACCAGGAAGGGGAAAAAGAAAGTCAGGCCACACCTCTGTTGGAGCCTGTTGCACATGTATGCCCATTGCCCAAACTTATTCTCCGCAGCATGAGTAGAACTTCTTTGACCTAGACCCCTTTTTGTAGAAGGAAAGAGAAGAGGACCCGGTTGCCCTACTGCTGGATTCCTTAGACGATCTCCTTGCCACAGGGTCCCCTGCTGCTCTAACCATCGAAGAGGCTGCACTGACGCCCCTGGGCACCCCTGAAATTGTGGCAGCCTGGCAGACTATGGGTGAAAATAGCATTCTGACTGTAGAACAAACTCTCACTTGCAACAAAGCTGAACCCATGATTGCAGTACTGTAAACGATCATCGCCAGTCCTGGCTCCACTTAAGAACAGCATACGGCAACCCTCAGCTTCATCGAACTCCTCTGTCTTATAGTTCACAGCTTACCCCCAGCTTTCCAGGCACTTCAAGATGAACGGGATAACTTAGTGCTGAAGGCCGAGAAGAAGGTTATGCTCACAACCCTCTCAGCCAAGCTACGAGGGTACCAACAGGAAGAGGCCAAACTCAAGGACGAGTTGGCTGAGCTGGAGCACCACGTGCAAGCCATTACTGAGAAGCTAGGGAAAGTCAAAACCGCCCTATCCATTGGAGCCTCCTCCATTACTGTTGAAGCAGAGGCATATCGGATGATCCTGTCAACTGAGGAAAAGCTTTCCCGCCAGGTTACAATCTCCCGATTAGAAATTAAGACTGTTGAAGGCCTGTTGGTGTAGGTTCATGAAGATTTAGAGGGCAAGATGGTCTTGCTTGATGCCACTGGGTAGTCTTTCAGTTTCTTGGCCGATCCTTGGTGATCTGGCCCCTGCTACATGATGTTTCGTGATGGTCGAGGTGTACCAGCCTTGACAATCTTTTTTTTCTTTTTCTTTTTTTTGGTATGGCCGTCAGTTGGCTTTTGTCATTTTGTAACCTCCCACATTGTTGGGTGGTTCGCCTTTAAGAACTTGCCGTTCAACGGCCTTAACTGCACTTGTCCTCCAATTGTTCTCAGGTGGTAAGCCCCACCCTTCAGAACTTGATGCACTACGAACGGTCCTTCCCACGTGGGTGACCATTTCCCAAACTTAGGGTCCTTGTGCCTAGCTGGTAGCACAACCTTCAACACTTGGTCAGACTCAACGAACGTCTTAGGCCTGACCATTTTGTTATAGGCCCTTGCCACCTTCGCCTTTTGGGCTTGTATCCGATCAAGGGCCAAGAGACGTTCTTCATCCAGGTCGTTGAGTTCGGCCATCATGAAGTCTCTGTACTAACTCGAGGGCAGCTCAAGATACCTTGCCACACGTAAAGACTTCATAGTCACCTCCATGGGTAAGATAGCATCATGTCCAAACGTCAGCACATAAGGGGTTGTTCTCGTCGCCGTCCTCTTTGAAGTCCTGAAAGCCTATAGCACCTCTGTCAACAACTTTGCCCAAGTCCTCAGGTTGTCGTCAATTACCTTGGACATATTTGCCTTAATGATCTTGTTGCTTGCCTCTGCCTGGCCGTTACCTTGTGCATAATAGGGTGTTGAGAAGGTAACTGTTATCCCATACTCCTGTACAAATTGACACACATCACCTCCAGAGAAAATAGACCCGTTGTCACAGGTGAGGGTCTCAGGCAGACCGAAATGATGTATTAACTTACGCTTGACAAACTTAATCACATCGGCCTGACTGACTGACTTCATTGGCACAGCCTCCACCCACTTGGTAAAGTAATCAGTTGCCACAATCACGAACACATGCCCTTGGGCCGATGGAGGTGTCACCTTTCCAATTAGATCAAGGGCCCACCCCTTGAACGGCCAGGGTTTGTCAACAGGATGAAGCTGAGTTGCTGGAACATTCTGCATGGGCGCATGCCTTTGGCATGCTTGGCATCCCTTTGCATACTTGATGCAATCCTACAAGATGGTTAGCCAATAGTAGCCATGGCGCCTCAACAACCACCTCATTTTGATGCTGGCCTGATGGGACCCACAGATTCCTTTGTGAGCCTCGGCCATAACGAGCATTGACTCATTAAGCCCTAGGCATTTCAGAAAAAGATCATCCTAACCTTGTTTGTGTAACTCATCGCCCAGTAATAGGTAATTCAATGCATGATACCTTATCTTTTGGTCAACCCTAGCATTTGGGTTTTGAAGATAGTGAATGACCGGGACCTCCAATCCGATCGAACCTCATCCAGGTTCCTCACCTTAAACGCTCCTTCCTCCAGGACCAATGAGAATGTTTTCTTTTAGATGATAAACAACCTCTCAACCTCACCCTTTGAGAATGAGATGCTTGATGCAACCTGGGCGAGACTGTTTGCCACAATGTTCTCTGACCGGGGAATGTGCTTGACCGAACTATCATCGAATTTGCTCAAGCATTGCTGGGTGAGTGAACAAAATGGTAAAAGGGTCTGGCTCTCACAACAATAATCCTTATCCAGATGCTTGATAACTAACTGAGAATCGCCAACGACCTCAACATTCCAGGCCCTAAGCGCACCGAGGGTTTTTAGGCCGATAATCAAAGCTCCGTACTCAGCCTGGTTGTTCATGCACGGGAAGCACAATTGTAAAGTAAGGTGGATCTCAACACTGGTTGGAGACACCAACACCACCCCCACGTTGGCTGAAGCATTGGTCCTGGACCCATCAAAGAATAATTTCCAGGTCGTCCGCACGATGGCGTTTACCCCTTCATTCACGTTTGGTTCTCCCAACTCCGAAGGAGGGTGCACAGTAAGAAAGTCAGCCAGTGCTTGGCCTTTGACCGACTTCTGGGGCACATACTAGAGTGAGAACTTGGTCAAGGCAATCATCCATTTCCCAATCCGGCTTCTAATGATTGGTTTGGAGAGCATATACTTGATAATATCTGTTTGGGAAAGAACCAACACCGTTGTGGGCAGGAAGTAATACCTGAGCTTGGTACAATCGACGTACAATGCCAAACACAGCTTCTCGATAGGCATGTACTGCCTCTCTACATTAGTCATTGTGCGACTTAAATAATAGACAGCTTGCTCAAAGCCAAGCTCATTGTCTTGGGCGAGCAGGCTGCCAATCGTTTCCTCAGAGGCCGAAACATACAATTTAAGCGGCACTCCCTTTCATGGTGGCATCAAAACCAGGGGTTCAGTCAGGTAGCGCTTCAGTTCCTCAAAGGCCTGTTGCTGCTCAACTCCCCACCAGAACTCATCACTTGATTAGAGCCGGAGCAATGGAGAGAAGGCCCTTACCCAACCAGCGAAGTTAGAGATGATCCTCCTGAGGAAGTTGACCTGCCCCAAAAACTTCTGAAGCTCCTTCTTATTCTTGGGGGCTGATGCGTGCAGGATCGCCTTTGTCTTGTTCTTATTGACCTCAATCCCCTTCTGATGCACCAAGAATCCAAGGAAGTTTCCTGCTGACACCCTGAAGGCACACTTGAGGGGGTTCATCTTTAGACCGTGATGCCTTATCCGCTCGAAGGATCTCTACAGATGCTCAAGGTGCTCCTCTTGGCTCATGGATTTAACCACGACATCATCTATGTAGACTTCCAGAAAATGGCCAATCATGTCATGGAAAATGAGGTTCATTCCCCTTTGATACATGGCCCCGGCGTTTTTTAGGCCGAAAGGCATTACAACCCACTCAAATGTCCCAATTGCCCCAGGCACCTGAAAGCCATTTTGGGCACATCCTCCTCGGCGATAAAAATCTGGTTGTACCCGGAGTGCCCATCCATGAATGACAAGATCTGGTGTTTTACGGCCAGTCCACCAGCATGTCAGCCATCGGCATTGGGTACTCATCCTTTGGGGTTGCGGCATTCAGGTCCTGAAAGTCTATACAAACTCTCAACTTCCCATTCTTCCCATAGCGGGTTGGTTGAATGAACCCTGCCTTAAGCAGTCTCTCGATTTCGTCTTTAATCTTTGCCACCACCTCGGGCGCTATGCACCTTGGGAGTTGTTTGACTGGCTTGCATCCTTCCAGGATAGGTAAATGGTGCTCAACAAGCTTCCGGTCTAGACCAGGCAATTTAGTATAGTCCGAAGCAAAACAGTCTTTGTATTCCAATAACAAGGTTACAATAGACGCCCGAAAAGCCAAGGCAAGCAAACCACTAATAAACGTTGGCCTTTTGATGCCCCCAGAACCTAGGTTGACTTCCTCGAGTGGGTCCTGGACCTCGGCCAATGTCTCCTCCACCTTGGGTGGCACCGGCCTAAGATGCTTCATCTCTAGTCCTCGGCCTAAATCCTCACTGTGAGCAGAATACTCGGTCATGTGGGCCTGAGCTGGATATAAACGTTGTTCTAGGATATAGTAGCCCAACCTCTTCATTACATCGACCACTACACCTTCCTTCTCAAGGTTTCTATCCATTAACTCCCGTTCGGCTTGGTACAAGCCCGTCCACATCTGATGGCCTAAAGAGCCTAGAAAGGGCAAAACTCAGCTGCTCAGCATTCTCAGCCACCGTGGAAGCCGTGGCCATTGTCGTTGGTCTCCCATCTTCATCTTGCCCAACGAACGTGATAGGGGTGATATCCCCGCTGTAGAGCCTAGCCTCTGCGTGATTCGCATTGACCAAGAAGGGCCTATTTTCGGCGCTCACCCACTCGATCTTCCCTTTATCATTCCAGAAAACTAATAGCTGATGGAGAGACTATGGGATGTAGCTGTGGGCGTGGATCTAGTCATGTCCCAATAGCGCATGGTAGTTGGCATCAGCGTCCATCACAAAGAAGGCAGTTAATGACTCCTTGCCCCCAATCCTGACATCAATTGAGAGAATCCCCTTAGGTTTGGAGGCCCCACCGAGGAAATTGGTGATGGAGACGTCTGTTGACAAAAGCTCGACCTCATCAAACCCCAGATGCTTCATCATCCTTAAACGAAGGATATTAACCACAGCTCCATTATCAACCAAGACTCGTGGCATAGACCTCCCATTCAGCAAAATGTTTATATACAAAGGCTTCAGATGCTGGGTCATCTCTCTGCTGGGCTTCTCAAAGCTCGCGTTCGACTGGGAAGACTGCTACACCTTGGACGCCGCCCCTGGATCAGTCACATCAATCGATAGTGTGTCATGAGAAGCAGAGTCTTCAGGCCCTCCCTTAGGATCACCACCATTGATCATAGGGCAACCGTCTTCCTCCTTAAAGTCTTCGTCTATAGCATCTACCTACTCGCAATTCGATTGGTAAACCTGCGGCAGCACATAATCCATGTTGGCTGGGGCCTTGAACGGGACTGGCATCTTAACTGGCACTAGGACTGTGCCCACCATCATAGTCTGGATATACCACTGAAGTTCAGAATCATCAGTATATTCCTGATCCGAATAGTTAGATGTTCCTTTTTCAGAGGAAGATGACTCACATTCGGCCAATCCTTCCTCCTCCGCCACCGACGCAAGGTAACTTGGGGTCACCTGCTAATCAACCTCAAAACTTGCCTCAGATTCCTTATCGCCGGCAGCTGGTTCAGCCTCAACCAAAGTCTTCTCCTTCCCCTTTGAGCAGAGTTTGGGTGTCTACCGACTGCTTCCTCCGCCAGCCTCCTACTGACTTGTGGAAAGGGGGTTGCCCTCCTGGTCACCCCTCTCCCTGGGTAACCTATGTACCTGTTGCCTCTGCTCCTTCTTGACAGGGATCGATCTCTTTGGGCTGCTCGCTGCTCATGCTGGCAACGTGCTGCGGCCTACTGCCTTTGTCGCCTATGTTTTTGGCTTCTGGACATCTTTCTCTCCCAGTCAAAAGGAAACTTCGGATGCCTCACCACATTCCACTAATAGTCCCTTTCAGCTGCTAGCCGGGGAATCAGCATCCTCGGGGGATGTGATGCAGACGAACCACCTGGCCACTCAATCTACACTCCTTGCTCTGGTATGGAGACAACTGACTGCAGACGTGTTGGCGCCAATGCTGACGGCCTTGCCAGCCGATCTTTCACAGATGGCTTTCGCCAAGACTCTCTCTCAAGTCTGTTGGCCGTCCGTCTGCCAAAATCTTCACCTGACTGTCCTCCTATCCTTGTTTTCGATTGTCATGGGGAACCATCCTACCGTCTGCGATCATACGCAATGGCCGGGTGCCTCGACTTGGTCTCCCTGTTGTCTCTTGTTGGTCTTGAGAGCTTTGCCTCCCTATCTTCAGGCTCGTCCAATGGTGGAGTGCTCGATTCCCCCTGGGGCTTGTTCTCGTACAGCTTCTTGTAATGTACACAGACTCCCCACCGGAAGCGCTGGCCAGGCAACAGCTTAATAGACTCTAGGTCGGTCCCTTTCTTTTTTTCCTCAGACAAATGCTGGAGATGCTTCAATGTGGCCAGAGGCTCCTTCCTCTTGAGCAAGCGCAACTTTGACAAATCAACATCCACCATATTGACCGGCGGGAACGGATTCTCGTCGACTAACATGATACCCTTACCCTTGTCAGGAAACTTTAAGCGCCCGCCGTTAATAGCCTTCTACAACGCCATACGCAAAACAATACAGCCGTTAGTATTATGAGTGAAGGAGTTGTGCCATTTACAGTACCTTTTCCCTTTAATCTCCTCGGTCGAAGGTATTTGATGGCCCTCTGACAACTTAATTTGTTTGTCCTTCAGAAGGTGGTCGAAAATTGACTCGGCCTTGGATATGTCATAAGAGTACCGAGCCCTGCTGTCAAAATTCCTTGCCGGGGTTGGCTCTGGCTTCAGGCTTGTCCCCGCGCGCTCGGCCATGGGAGTCAAGGCCTTGCACACATAAGGCTTTCTTGAGACTATTTCAGCGATACTAACTTCGCATTCTTCATCGGCCTCAAAGTCCAAGAAGTTGACAGGGTTTGAGCTGGGAGTCGACGCCCCCATGATCGCCAGGGCAGGTTGCTTATAAGAAGTCCCCGAGGAAGAAGCTTGTCGATCTTCCTCCTCTTTGAGAACCAACTCATAACTGGTTGCCTGGGCAACAAGCTGATCGAGGTCTGAAAACTCTTGGCCGGCAAAGCACTTTCGTAACTCAAAAGAAAGCCCGCCCAAGGCCATCTTGGCATATTCTGGCTCTTACAAAACGGTTGGACACTTATACTGTGCCAGCTTAAATCTATTGACAAATTTCACAACCGACTCATCAGGTAATTGACACATGCGTGCCAAATCCACTATGGAGACAAGGGATCAATCCGGTAGAACTGGGCATGGAATTGATCCTCCAGCTCCCGCCAAGTCTGAATTGAGTCAGCCGGTAAGTTGATATACCACGCAAATGCGAAACCGGTCAGGGAATTTGGGACCAGCCTCAATTTCATGATCTCATTGGCCCTTAGGGTCCCGCACTGGGCGAGAAACCTCGCTATATGCTCGATAGTAGATGTGTTATCTTCTCCCGAGAACTTAGTGAATTATGGGATTTTCTGAGTGTACCCAAGGTCTAGCTGATCATAGTACTCCGAGTACGGCTTCCTGTACACCAGTCGAGTGATAGGCCAGAATAAGGGGTTGATCTGCTCTTGGATTAGCCAGGTCAAATCCTCCTGGTTAACAATTACCTGATTGGCCTGCTCCGTCTCCACCGGCCTCAGTCGGACCTCCGCCTGGCCCTTATTGGACAGTGGGGGAAAATGACCAGCATAAGGCCATTCTGGCTCCGAAAGGTTCATTCTGGGCACCGCCAGCCTTTGATAAAGCTTGTACTTGCACGACCAGCATACTCCCATCCAATCTGAAGTCCCACCGTAAGAGAGGTCGTGTTAGGTGGCATGGTAGGATTCCCCACTTGCGTTTGTCGAAGCTGTTGCTTCGTTCTGAGGCAGTGAGGTCCTTGCCGCTGTACTATTTGGCTGTGCTGGTTGGCTGGATGAACTTCCTGCCTGGCCTAAAATCCCAGGATAAGACCTCTGGGCTGCTGGAAACTCAACCCCTGTCCCAACTGTGCTGCCAACTAGTCCGGCCAGAGTTTGGCTGATGCGGAGTTGGGCAACCTGAGAAGGGCATTGTTGAGGCAGAAACATCATGACCAATTCTTCGAAACGGGCCTGGGAGCCGTTATAAGCTTGGGCCATGGAAGCTATGATGGCCTTCATGTCCTCGATTCCTGATTGTAGACACCCTTGTGTCTCGACAGCCGTGCAGGCCTGCCCTTGCAACAATGCAGCCACATATGGAGGCACAGCAACATCCAATTATTGTTCGTCCTATGTGACCACTTGGCCAGCATTTCCACCATCGGACTCATCCGAAGTACTATCTCTGTTCCGCTGACTCGCTCTAGTTTCCACCATCGCTTATATTGAGAGTCCCATCGGGCGTGCCAAAAATGTTGGGCTTAATTTCTTGCAAATGCTACAGTACGGTCAAATCTGTAATGGGACACTGATCAACCGTGGATACCTAGGGTTCTACTCGTGCCCCGATAATCCGAGGACTTCTTAGGGGTAGCAGAACAAACAGATGGTCCAAAAAACTCGTATGGAATTGCACTTGAATTACTTGTCGTGAACGATCTACAGTGCAAATCAAAAGGGTGCATAAAGCGAAAGAAACCTTAAGTTCACACCATTCTAAGAACAAAGGAAAATACAATGCAAGAAAGATAAATAAAACTGCAGGTTTTCTGTGTGTTTTCTGTTGATCCTTACTCTTTACGCTTCCTACTTATTTATAGTGAGTGTAACCATCGGAGACGGTTTCCTTGATTACCGGCCAAAGTCCAGCCATGCTTAGGCCACCACTACTTCTCGGCTCCAACTGCAGGGAAACCGCCCGTAATGGTAACTACTAGCCTTCCTGGCCGATGCTATGATTCCTAACCGAAAGTGCTAGAGTACGATCGGTCACTTTCCTGGCCGAGCAGCTCTTCGACCAAGGTCCCTTTCGACCACGATGGGGTGAGCGCAAACTGGGTGTAAACACTATCAAGGTTAGTGTATCAAAAAAAAATGCAGCCTTGATTGTCCCTCGAAAAATGATACACTATCTAGGATGGTATGTCAGTAATGAAGCTCTAATCATCCCAAAATGAAAGGTACTCTACGTTGGGAGGTCCTCGATTAGGCCTCTCTGTAACGATTCTAATTTAACCTTTGAGAACAATTGAACAACAAAGGATCTATGGCAAGATTACATTGATCATAGGGGTTACCCCTGGATCATCTTGAATCCTGATGTAAGTCCCACCGTCGATTACATAAGTAAGATGGAATTAAGAGGTTCGAAACGAATTGTTACACTAACTAACCGTGTTTGTATATATGTTTGTATATTTATTTTGTAAATAAAAAAATATGTATATATATATAAACAAATAATAAAAAATAAAAGATAGAAATAATTTGTCTTCTTCCTTGAGTCCTAAAATAATCTTTTGCCTTTGCAAGGTACAATTCCTCGATAAAGAAGATCTCTGTTACCTGCATGGAATGGTACGGGCAGCCGGTTGACTCAAGCCAACCTCCACCAGACTCCATCTTCTTCGTCCAATAGAAACTTTAGTCCGCCTCCCAAACCCCCGAGGCAAAGTCCAGTAGGGTCATCTCCTGTTACAAGCACCATGGATCCACTAAAGGCCAACTCTTTAGAAGAAGCATTGAGTGAAGAAATGGTTAGCATGCAGAAGGAAATGACAGAGAAGAAACAATTAGTCATGCAGATGGTTTAGGCGATACAAGGCCAATCTTAAGGAGATGATGCACAAACCCCCGGAGGGCCTAGGTGACACCGATGGTACCTAGAGCACAGCCCAAAACCGTCATAGACGAAGAGGACGTTGTGGTCGTCAACACCCCACAGAATCGGCCCGAGACTGAAAGGGAAAATCAGGAGAAGGTTGAGAAATTGGAAATTACCGTGAAGGGCAAGGCAGTTGTAAAACCAGAAGATGATTTGATCTTCTTTCCAACAAGAAGAATACCCAAGGACTTCAAGTGGAAGATTGATAAGTTCGATGGAACTAGAGACCCCAAAGACCACTTGAAAATCTTTATCACCGTGGCCAGTGCATGGGATCTTATAGAAAACTAGATGGGTCAGGCTTTCCTTTATTCACTGGCCGGGTCGGCTCTAAGGTGCTCACCCAGTTAGACCAGACTGAAACTCAAACCTGGTTAGCAGTTGTAAAGTAGTTCACCAAACAATATTCTTACAACACTGAAGTGGCCATCACTCGGCATGAGTTGGAAACCTTAAGGCAAGGAGCCAATGAGGGGTTTTCAAACTTCATTATGAGGTTTTGTGAGAAGGCATCTAGGATGTGGAAGCATCCGAATGAAGCAGAACAAGTTAAAATGATACTGGAGAATTTACATGGGGAATACCATGACCGCCTCTACTGTCAGCACATCAAGACCTTTGAAGCACTCATAGCTACAGGAAAACGTATTGAAGACAAGCTCTTTAAAGAGAAGCAAGCCCATGCTTTTACCAAAGAAGCCTTTGGATCTTATTCTAGTAAGAATAACAAAGGAGGATGAGGAAAAGGCCTTGAAGAGAATGCAGTCACCACCGTCTAGTACACTGAAAAGAAAATTGCACCAGCAACTACTACACCTTTGGTGATCCAGGCTGAGTAGCCACCTCCTCCTAGGCAATTCACTTTTGGAAACATGACTCCTACTCGCCTTTTCTTTAAGCTCAAGAGGGAAGGGATGTTAGATGTCATGCCGCCACAGCATGTAGATTTAGCCAACCCACCTCCAGGGTACTAGCCAGAGCTGCATTGCTATTACCACAATCTGAAAGGTCACTAGATCGATAATTGCATAAACCTCAAGAATGCCATACAAGTTTTGATCGATGCAGGAAGGTGTAGACACCTCATTTTGTCTTTCCCCAGAGGTTTCCTGTAATGATGATGAGCACCCTCCAAGGCCTAGAGCCGGTGTATCTGTGGATGTACCGTTAGTCTGCACTGCCCAAACCCGTTTACCCATCGTCGTCCATTCCCCTTTGTTGGAGCCCGAACCAGAGCCTCCAAGCCCTCCAAGAACACCTTGGAACCAGCCTGGCCTAGAACCCTAAAGGCCTCAGGCCCAATGAACCCACCTTCCTAAACCATCCCTTTGACGAGTGCACTTCTATTGTCTATCTCACTTCGACATTCAGTTAATGGCAATCAGGACTCAAATACCAACCTTCAATGTCGAGTCCTGTTCATCGACAGCTACTCAACGTTGACTATACCCCACTTCGATGTCAACTCGGGCAAATGTCAAATCTCTGCAAATCTGAGAAGCCCAAACTTGCCATATTTTGCTTTGATTGCGATTTTTTCTGTGACCCAGCCTATTTTTGGCACTTTAGATCTCAATCTTAGTTCCCTTAGGCCCCAAGAAACCACTCCTAAGGCAACTAAACACATGTCCACCCTCCATTGGTCCTTACCTTGACTTTACATCCACCGTCGATGCAAAGACAGTCATCTTTGATGATCCAGATTAACCCCAGCCATACCTACACAAATTTGGGAGTGCACACACCCCTCTACACCTATAAATACACCCCCTCTCACGTTGAGGAGGGTTACTTGGTCACACAATCTTCACATACACCTTCTATGTGCTTTGCTTAGTCCCCAGTTCAGAGACAATGCTCCCTTACACCCATACTTAGCCTACATTCAAGAGCTTTGAAGCCTACCCTTACCTTCTTCACCTCTTGAATTTCACAACCTTACTTGAAGATTTCAAGATTGAGACTAGGAGATACCAATCCAGTAATCTCGGCTTGACAACGAGGTATTCAAGTTCAAGAGACAAGAGAAGTCACCACAAATGACAATACTTGCTCAACGTACGATTCTCTTGAGTTACAAAAGGGAAACCTCCATACTTGTGTTTCAATCATCGACTAGGTAGGAACTCTTCCACTCTTTATTTTGTCAACTTTTGTTGTTGATCGCCTAGTTTAGTTTTTGCCTGTCCGGAGGAGTGTGATTCCATCTCCCTAGATTGTGATCACTCACACTCCTTATTTTTCCTCCTTTCACTTATATTGAACTTTTCTTGCATGCATGCATATCCTTCATGACCCCCATCCCTTATAGTATAAGATTCATTCATATATTCAGTAGCTTCTTCACATGCCATGCATGTATGTTTTCTATGTTTTATTTTATGCCTATGTTGTCCCATGCATATACATCGAATCTTCACTTCCGTTCTCATGTTCATCTTCGCACCATGCTTAGATTAGTGTCAATCGTGCTTAGGTTTATTAGGATTTGAGTCCTTTATTTTTACATTCCTGTATACTAACCCTTGCCTTGCAGCCGAACCCTCTGGATCTGTTTCCTTCCACATCTCCTGTATCTTGTTTTCTCATAATTTTTCTTACATTTGCATTCTCTCCAAAGCATGTTATTCATTCCATTATGCCTAGCAATAGAAAGACTGACAAGTCCGGGCAGACTAGGGTGCCTAATATCTTCCCCGAAAAGTAACTTGACCTGTACCTAGACCAACGGATCATTTGATCCTCAAAAGGGCATAATATGAGAGTCATTACATTTACAATTTTTGGGTCCTAGTCTAGGTGGCAACTCCCCTACATTACATTTCACCTCTCTCTCTCTTATCCATCCAAAGGAGAGGGATGAGGTAGACGACGTGTGGTGATTTCCCCCTGCCGTGCTATTGCCCTCACAGTGGCGACTTTTCTAGGGATAACTTTTACTTGTGTAAAATAGGTCAGACTTTTGATGTGCTTGGCATATATGTTGTACTATTATAACATACTTTTCTTTTTATTGTATGCTTTTGGATGTTGACTTCTATGCACTAATTTTGCATCATATTTGCATACATAACACACCGTTGGTCATCCAACTACTGCAAAGTTCAACCCCATTATTTACACCTCGTAGCGTAACCCTGGGCCTGGTGTGTAGACACATGGCTTACCCTTGGTGAAACTACAACTCTTAGCACCGTACCATTTTGGTATATCAAGGAGGCTTGCACCGCTGTACCACTTGATCATCTTACTCGTAGGAGTGGTGAGAGGTATATAGGAGCACCTTACTAATGAAACCCTTTTTCAATCCTGTTATCCTCTAACCAGCATGCATCATGTAGGGATCTAGAGCCCAAAGCTTAGGTCATGACACACTAACTGTAATATTGTTTGAGAACCTAACCAGCACTTTGTTGAACCTTTCCTTAACCAGCCGGATCAACCCTGATCTTGTCTTGGGCTCGCTTTGCCATATTGTGGCCTTTGACATTAGGCCAACTTGGAACTTGATCAACGTAGCGCCCACACTTACTAACCCTTGTTTGGGATTGGCGTGTTTGTTATGGACTTGTTTGCGCACTATGTTGCATATCATACCTTCTTTAGGGTGACATACTAGGGGTATGAGGTTTGCCATAGGCCTAGTTCATTCCCAATCTTCCTTTTTGGTCTAATCGTGACCCTACTTCTACTAGGAACCATTACTTCGAGACGGCAAGATACCGGTTCTATAACTAGTTGGACTAAGATCAGTAGAAGATTAGTTTGTGTTTCAAGTCCCCTTGAACCAGAAATGTCTGACGAAGCCTCTCATACGGACATGGAAGAACTGAAGGTCCAGATGCAACTATTAGTGGGCCTAGTTACTAAATGGCAACAAGTATCCCCACTCCAGCACTACCACAGGCTAGTCCAGACCAAAGTCATACTCGACTTCATGGAGGATCCTCTCAAAACCCTAATTTGGCCCTGGAGGATGAAGTTATTACCTCTGAACTGCAACCTACCATTGATTTAGTTGAAACCCACCTCCTTAAGTAAAAGGTCGAGAAACTAGAGCATGCTATGAAGAATGTGAAAGGGGTGTAAGATCAGATGATAGACTCTGAAGGACTTTGTTTCTTCCTGGAAGCACGTTTACCCAAGGGTTTCAAATGGAAATCCAAGAAATTTAATGGAACCGGTGATCCACGAGCCTACTTAGGGTATACGTCGGCCAAATGAGAATTCAAAACTTTTCTGAGTAGTAGATAGGCCAAGCATTCCAAATGTCCTTGACTGGGCCTGCCTTGAGATGGCTCATGTCCTTAGACTCTTCTCAAACCCGCACTTGGGATAACATGGTAAAAGCCTTTAAGAACCAATACTCCTACATTACTGAGATGGAGCTAACCCGTTATGATTTGGAAACTACCAAGCAAGAGGCTAATCAGGGGTTCACTCAGTACCTGATGAGGTTTAGGTCTAAGGCTGCATTGATGTGAGACTAGCCCACAGAGAAAAAATAAGTCAAAATGATCATCAAGAACTTTCAAATGTCTTACAAGACTCATTTATTTATTTATAGGTAGGGGGGATGTAGGATGTGAACCAGGAGACTTGAACTCAAGACCTCCTAGTAGCAATGGACCTTTACGCACCACTAGCTACCAAGTGCACTAGGCACTTGACCACCAAGACTCATTTTTTTGCTCAGCCCTTGACCACTTTTGAGGCCTTGTTTGAAGCGGGCCAATAAGTTGAAGATACCTTGAACCCTCCTAACTTGATCCAGGGGAACTCCAAGCAAGGTATAACTTTGAACAACCAGCGAACTGGGGTTGGTAAAAAGAGATTTCCAAATAAGAACACTGAGGTGAATGTGGTAGCACAAACTATAGATGCCCCACTTTTGATTGAGAACGATGCACCAAGAGCAAGAACCAACTGGTCGAGAAGACAGTTTATTGATGTAGGCATGCCACTAAGCCTAGTCCTCAAGAAATTGATCAAAAGGATCTCTTAACCAAGATTCAGTCGGCTAACTTGCCGAACCCATTGTCAAAATGGTACAAGCCTAACTTCTTTTGCAAGTACCATCAATAAAATTGGCATTCGATTGATGAGTGCTACCAACTGAAGCATGCAGTTTAGGACCTACTGGATGAAGGGAAGTTTACAGTCCAGTTAAATCAACCCAATGTTCAAAACAACCCCCTTCCACCACATGATGGGAATTCCAAGTCCATTAACAATCTTAAAGAGGAGGACCGGCCCATTAATTTGCAAGCTTTGATCACACTGGTCGAGAACCAACCAGATCCTCCCATTACAGAATGGACTGAAGAATTGGTCCAAGCCCTAACTGCTCTCATTCTAGTGGAAGCTTTGCCTGATGACGTCCTCATGATAAACATAGGGGTTGATAGTGATGAAGATTCTCAAGATTTTGATGAAAAGCCTCCTCTTCAAGAGGAGATTTTCGTTGAGTCAATACCTAAAAGATACTTAGATGAAGAAGGTCAGGAAGGTTACTATGTTGATGTCACTACTAATGTGCAGTTCTATGACTCACCTCGTGGTCCACCCAGTAGCCCGATTGAAGTTAACCTGTCACGTGATCATACCCAAGAGAGGGATGTGCTTGCTACAACCATCCAACAACTAAGACATGCGATCATAGCACTTGGGCATGACCATCAGGAACAAGATGAGAGCTTATATAACATTTTGGAACAAACTTACCACATCATAAAGGAAGCCGACTCGTCTCTTAGGGCTTGTGTTACGAGAGGCCCTCACCCATTTGGGCATCATAGTCGAAGGGCGTATTGGCAATACGAATGGGTTGAAGACATAAGGTCCTTACTTGGGATAGCCCGAGAACTCAAGAACCTGGCCCAATTCATCCAAGGGGATACTAGGGACATGGCTAATCATTACCAACTTATGCAAACATTTCTCCGAGAGTGTCGAGATCAAGATCAAGAACTAATTCGTTCTAGTCAGGAGATAATAGCAGCCCAGAAAGAACAAGTTGAGACTCTACGAAACAAGCTTCAAAGATCAGACAAGCAATATTGGCAGATATGTGGGACAAGCATACATATCTTTGGAACAGTGTCTGAGATCAAGTTAATGCTATCAATGAACTGGTCCAAGGGTCCAAGTGTCCAACACATACATTTGCAGAAATGTACCTGGAGGACTCAATCTGAGCTCGAGGTGACAAACAAGCTTGCCCTTTCCTTGCCAAGAAGAAGAGATCTTTAACCACCTCAAAGACCTAGACGATGAAACCCGAACCATCGAGACCATGGTATGGGTCCTATGTGATAAGCTTCAAGAACTTACAACGACGATAGATGAACCCAAAATCAATATGATCATCATAAGTGATGGGGAATCGGATGAGTCTGATCAGGATGTTGACCACCTTCTAGCCTTGTTCGATTTTAAGCTTTGCTTTCCATCAGATGAGGAATGTAACAATGCAAACATGAGAAGTGGGAAGAATTTCAATCCAGCCCGGCTCAATGTTGAAAACCCAATTGAGTTGGCAGGCAACCAGAACCAGAACCAGAACCATGCTACTATTGAGCAAGAAAATGAGTTTCTGAAGCAACTCAAGAAGACTGAAACCAACATCTCAATCTAGGGTTTGTTAACCAGTTCTCGAATCCATAGAGTGGCAGTCGTAAAAGCATTGGCCAACGTACATGTGCCAATTGAAACTGAACCAGCCCAGCTGACCAACATAGTAGGAGCCCTCTATGTGGTCAAGGTTGTCATGTTTTTAGACAAGGACCTCCTTCCCGAAGGGCCAAACAATACAAAGACACTCTATGTTACAATTGATTGCAATGTCAGTCGAATCCCTCAAGTCTTAGTGGACAACGGCTAGGCCCTGAACGTCTGCCCATTACGAACCATCCAATATATAGGGATTGACCCATCAAAACTATAACCCTCCATACAAAGAGTGAGAGCCTATGACAATACTAGAAGGAATGTCATTGGAATTCTGAATACCAAAATCACCATGGGCCTCACTAAGTTCCAAGTCGAGTTCCAAGTCATCAATATACCTTCATCTTTTAATATGCTCCTTGGAAGGCCATGGCTTCATACAGCCAGGGTAGTGCCATCCTATTTCCACTAGAAGCTCAAGTTCATAGTCGTAGAGGCTAGCAAAGAACCAGACTCTCAGCTAGCCGGTTTTCAGTTCAACACTGTGTGTGCCACATACTCGGCGCAACCCCTGAGGGAAAAGCTTCCCCTTACCCATTTGAACAGTCATAATGCAATAGTTTCAAACATGCTTAAGAAAATGGGGTATTTCCAGGAATGGGCCTTGGAAAGGCTCACCAAGGAATCTCAGAGCTCATAATACCCTCTCACAATAAAGAGTACCACGGTCTAGGCTATGCCCGACCAAAGCAGATCTCTTCCAACGAGTCTAGAAAGAGAAACAAAAAAGAAGTGAAGCCTACATGCAAAAACTGTACAAAGAGGACCCCGAGAAGTACAAGAGGGTAAAGAAGTCAAAAAACCAAAAAGCTAAGGTAAATGTTACTATACCTTACCCTACAACTCTCAATGGATATTTCATCAAAGAAGGGGACACCCTCCCTTATTGTGGATTTAATGAACCTTGGTACGATGAAATTTCTCAAAAACTAATGCTAGATCTTGAAATTTTCTTTACAGATCAAATGGGCTGGTTGGAGATCCTTCAAGAAGGTCATGTGGACTCCAACAAAGACTGGCAAGATGAAGCGGCTTCTTTCCACATTCAAGACCTATTCAAAGGAGTGATCACGGCACTAGACGGCCTTGAAGATTGGAATCAAAACCCACAAGCAATGATCTACCCAGTTGAAGGAGCTATACTCAATTGGACCCAGGTTTCGGAGTACCGCTTCTAAGAAGGCGTCGACAGTTTTAGTCCTAGTCCTAGTTTCCATTCAAGCTCTTCTAGTTCCATTTCTGAGTCTAAGGCCGAGTCCAATTTTTTCTTCTAGTTCTTTTGAGTCCATGCCTGAGTCCAATGTAGACCTTGAGTTTGATTTAAATGAATTACTTTCTTCCGATTAAAATATGCCTCTTTTTGCTTATATAAATGAGGACGAAATGTTCAACGATTCTTCACCTGATCTCCTAAAAATAATCCAACAACATGAATAAAAAAGAGCTCAATCAATCACTCAGAGCATTAAAACCATCAATTTAGGATCATTAGAATTGCCAAGAGAAAAAAAAATCGGCTCAACTTTGAATGAACAAGAGGTCCAACCTCTGATTGAACAATTAAAGAAATACATGGAAGTGTCTGCATGGTCATACGATGACATGCCCGAAATTGACACCAACATTATCACACACCGTCTGCCTTTATATCCTAGGATGAAACCAGTAAAGCAAAAACTTAGACGGATGAGGCCAGAATGGATATTAAAGATCAAAGAGGAAGTCACTAAACAACTTGAAGCAGGATTCTAAGAAGTAACTGAATACCCTGAATGGTTGGTCAACATTGTGCCAGTACCTAAGAAAGATGGACGAGTCTGAATGTCTGTAGACTTTAGGGATCTAAACAAAGCGAGCCCAAAGGATGACTTTCCCCTACTGCATATTGACATACTAATAGACAATACGACCAAGCACCCACTTCTATCCTTTATGGACGGGTTCTCAGGGTATAACCAGATCAAAATGGCACTCGAAGACATGCAAAAGACATCCTTTATAACTCAATAGGGAACATATAGTTATAGGGTGATGCCTTTTGGGGCAACCTATCAAAGGGCGGCAACCACCATTTAGCATGACCTAATGCATTAAGAGGTCGAGGTCTATGTCGACAACATGATCGTCAAGTCAAAAGAACATGAGAGACATGTTGAGGCCTTAAGAAAATTCTTTGAAAGAATTAAGACATACAAGCTAAGGCTAAACCCCCAGAAGTGTGTATTTGGGACCACAATCGAAAAACTCTTTGGATTTAAAGTCAACCACAGGGGCATTGAGGTCGACCCCACAAAGATCAAGGCGATTATGGACATGCCACTACCCAAAACCGAAAAAGAAATTAGAGAATTTCTTTGAAGAATACAATACATCAGTTGATTCATTTTTCGTTTAACCATGGTGTGCGAACCAATCTTCAAGCTTCTCAAGAAGAATGAGCCAAAGGAATGAAATGAGCAATGTCAGGTCGCATTTGAAACAATCAAAGAATACTTGGCCAATCCGCTGGTATTGGCACCTCCGATATCCGACAAACCTTTATTGTTATACTTGTTCGCCACTGGCACGGCCATAGGAGCAATGCTGGCACAACATCAAGAAGATGGCAAAATAGAACAGACCATATACTATTTGAGCAAGAAATTTGTGGACCAAGAGACTAGATATACACCCCTAGAGAAGGTTTGCACAAGTCTGATTTGGGCCACCAGGCGGTTGAGGCATTACATCATAGCCTACCAAGTGTTTCTGATCTCGAGGATGGATCCAGTCAAGTACCTATTCGAGAAACCCGCCTTGACAGGGAGATTAGCACGATGGTTTCTCTTATTATCGGAGTTTGACATCAAACATGTGACTCAAAAGGCAATTAATGGGCGGGCAATCGCAGATCACTTATCAGCACATCTAATCCTTGAAATTAGACCATTGGAAGATGTATTTCTCGATGAGGATATTGCACAATTGGAGCTGAAAGACACCAGCATGGTCTGGCAATTACTATTTGATGGAGTAGCCAATCACAAGGGTTGTGGAGCTGACATACTACTAATTACTCCCGATGGAACCCATATGCTCTGGTCGTTTAATCTAAATTTCGAATGCACCAACAACATGGCTGAGTACGAAGCTTACGCCATAGGACTTCAGGCCGCCCTATCAATAGCACTTAAGAGACTAGAAGTCTATGGGGATTCTTCCTTGGTCATATGACAAATGAAAGGAAAATGGAAACCTAAAGATGAGAAACCCATATGCCCTGGTCGTTTAATCTCAATTTCGAATGCACCAACAACATGGCTGAGTACGAAGCTTATGCCATAGGACTTGAGGCTGCCCTATCAATAGCACTTAAGAGACTAGAAGTCTATGGGGATTCTTCCTTGGTCATATACCAAATGCAAGGAAAATGGAAAACTAAAGATGAGAAGTTAATTCCCTATCAAGAACATGTGGAGATACTATCTAGGGAGTTCGAAGAGATTACCTTCTCCTACTTGCCAAGAGACAAGAATCGGTTTGTCGATGCACTATCAACTTTGACATCCATGGTTGAGGTGGAATCCGAAACAAAGGTACACCCATTCTCTATCAATCAAAGACATCAACCGGCATACATTACTCACATTTATGCCTTGACAGTTGATGGAAGACCATGGTACGCAAACATAGCGGATTTCATCAGAGAAGGACGATACCATAAGGATGCTACGACCAAGGAAAAGAGTTTCTTGAGATGATACACCACACAGTTTATTCTACTAGAGGGCATCCTATACAAGAGATCGTATGACAGGGTAAAACTATTGTGTGTTGACAAAGCACAGTCAAAGCTAGTCGTCGATCGAATCCACCAAGACATATGTGGGCGTCACATGAATGCAAGGATGATGGCTAAAAAGATCCTCAAACTAGGGTATTACTGGAATACCATGGATGCCGACTATGCGCAATAGAAAGTGTCACAAGTGCCAGGTATTCGGCAACCTCATACATACACCACCCTCGGAGTTACACACTCTAAGTTCACCCTGGCCATTTACCACTTGGGGCATTGATGTCATCGGCCAAGTGGTCCCTACATCTTCTAATGGTCATGAATACATTTTATTAGCCATCAACTACTTAACCAAGTGGGTGGAAGCATAGTCTTATGCCAAACTAACGGCAGCTAAGGTAGCCAAATTCATAAGCAACAACATCATGTGCCAATATGGAGACCCTCAAGAGCTCATATCAGATCAAGGATCCCACTTCAGGAGAGAAGTGAAGAAATTGTGCGACAAGATGAACATTCAAAGGCATACATCATTGCCTTATAGACCTAAAACCAATGGTCCAGTGGAAGCCGCCAACAAGAACATTAAGAGGATAATATAGAAAATGGCTGACAAGTTGCCTCATGCACTTTGGGCATACAGAACATCCATCCAAACTTTGACTAGGGCAACACCCTACTCACTAGTCTATGGAATGGAAGCAGTCCTTCCACTCAAATTAGAGATACCCTCTCTTCGGGTCTTGATGGATAGTGAAATTCCAGAAGCAGAATGGATCATGGCCAAATTCCAAGAACTAAACCTCATTGATGAGAAAAGGATGCTTGCCATCGACAATATGAAGAAGTACCAACAAAGGATGATACAAACATTCAACAAGAAGGTTGTACCACGCCATCTATTCGTTGGTGATCTAGTACTTAAGGAGCAATGAGCCCTCATACATGATTCATGAGGCAAATTTAGGCCCAATTGGAGCGGCCCCTACATGATCAAGGAAATATTACCTGGCCAAGTAGTTCGAGTAGTGGATCTAGATGGGATCGAGCTCCCTCACATAACAAACATGGATCAACTCAAGAAGTAATGTGTCTAAAAAGTATCCTAAACAATGGAACTACGTTTAACTTGATCCCTCAAAAACTTAAGGGTACGTAGGGATTTTGGTGAAATAAACATCGGGACTAGTCACATCAGAAACAAAAAAAAATCATCATTCAATCAAGTTCAAAGTTTAATCACAAATTTAAGGTTCAAAGCTCAACAAAGTAAAAGAAAAAGCATAATGCAAAATTCAAAAAAAAAGAAAAGAGAACTACTCTTGGCAATCAAAACATCCTAATAGCTCAAATCTTCCACTTTCTTCTGCAACTTTGTGATTCTTACCTTCAGAACAATTGGATCATTTGTGTCTTCACCATCATCTTCTTCCATCTCCCTAGAATGCTTGGAACTTGAAGAGCTTGAAGTTTCCTTTCTCTCCCATGTCAATCTCCTCCTTACAGTCTTCTTTTTCTTTTTCCTTGTCACCCAGTCTTCGTACTCAATAGTCATCCCGCCATCATCAACAGCTCCCACAGTCTTCAGTATTGTCTTGGATTTCCATAAACTCGCAATCCTTCCCACCAACTCCTTGTCCAGCTGTTCCGGTGGATAAAAATTCACCAAGTCTTCGAGCACATCTTGAGTCAGTCCATACTGTCAATGCAACCGATTGGGTATATAGAAGGAAGTGTGACCTAGCCCCATTAGGCGTACATAGTTACACCCAGAAGAATTCAGCATTGGTGCATCAATAGGCCACCATGAACACCGCCAGTGAATGTCATTAGAAGAAATACAGGAAAGTCCATGCTACCGAGAGTCCTAATGGTGATACTCTATCACCACCGAACGGAGATGATAGTGCTTAATCTTGAAGTCACCTCTCATCGGCTTTACAAATTGTAGCCTCTCACAAAGCCAAACCTGCCATACAAATGGATGTAAGGGTAGTTGTAGTACCAAACATATGGCAAAAGAAAAAGAAAAATCACAAGAAGAAGAAAGGAAAATATCTGCAGTAAGTAAGGGCTACCAGTAAAACCTTCACTATGGGGAGTTTGACTCCCACTCAAGACATCCAACCCTCTTATCGTTTCCGCCAATATGGTAGGAACGATGTTGCCGCCTCGTTGGATCTGCGTAATAACCTCCATCAGCATAAGGGAAGCCCCACGAGCACCAAAGCAAAGAAGGAATTGAGCAATCACACAGGATAGAAAGGCCCTCTTCCTACACTCCATAAAACCATGGTCACTCCTACGTTGACCCGTAAAGAGGCGAATAATTGCCAAAACATCAATATGGTGACCATGTATAAAGTGGGGAAGACGTCCCTTCTCCAAACCAAAGAAGGACATGATGTCTTCAGAATAGTCGTCTTTCAAGAGGGGGCATATCATAGCACCATGATGAGGAGAGAGAAAGCATGCATGGAATTCTTCATAAATTGGACATACCTCAGCTGTACCAAAGTAGAACCCATGAGTTTTTGGGATCCAATAGCGAGAAACACCTCAGAGCAAGTCCCACGCAAGCGTCATGTTCTTCATACCCATCGGAGGCTGGAGATGCACTCTCCCCAAAGCTTCACGATCATCTCTCAATATGGAATCCATCCATGAACTCAAAGCCTTGTCCATTGGTGAAGAAAATAACAAAAGACAGCAAAATAAAGAACAAGGGAGAAGAAAAATCCCAAGGAAACAACCTAAGAGCAAGGAGAGAAAGAGTAGAGAGTTTCTACACTCCCCAAGTCGCTTAAAATAGCCCCAAGGATGAGCAAAGGCTCAAGAAGGGAAGAGAAATAAAAAAATCTTGCAACTGGGCATTTAAAAAAGGAAACAAATCAGAATTGCAAACATGGGGTCGACAGTGAAACTCCTCAATTTGACAGCGAATCATGGCCCCATCGACATCGACACACTGTTGGAGATTTCACCTCGATGTTGATCCCAAGTGGTTCACTGTCGAGTAATGCCCTTTTACTGTCTAAACTGGTTCGACAGTCAGATAATGGCACTCGACATTCATACTTATACTCTCGATGTCGAAAGAAGACCTTTCACTATCGATCGACAGGAGTTCGATGTCGATACTGTGTTGTTATAGCTTAGGTTGAGTCTACACATTTTTGGGTAGTCCGCACTACACCAGTAGGTCCTTGCCATCCCAACACATCATCCTATACCCTACGGTCATGATGGACCATCTCGCATTACACTCACATTCATTCATCCTATTATGACCTATCCAACCACACATTTGATTAAAAACCATAGAATGGATAAAACAAAATTGGATTAAAAAAATCATCTACAAAATTTACAGGGCCCAAGTGCTCGTAACTGTTACTCATCCATACATATTTCAAAAACAAAAGCAAAAGCGAGGACATAACTACTATCCCCCATCAACATCACCTCCACCATCCTCTTCCTCTCCGGACTCCTCCTCCTCATCATCCTCACCGTCTTCATCATCGTCATCACACTCGCTCCCGCTCTTTTCCTTCTCATCATCCACCCTCGCATCCTGGTCATCTGCGGGATCATCGATTTGGATCGCAGGAGCCTCTAGCATTGGAACCTCTGCAGTTGGGGCAGGCTGGGTAGCAGCCAAGGCCTCATCCCTTTCCTTCTGGAGCTGATTTATAGTCACCTCGTACCCCAAATTGTCACCCTCCTGCATTACATGATAAGCATTAGAATTCATACATTTCCATTACACAAACTAACCATGCAGACATCAAAACAATGCAACGAGCAACCTACCATCTGGAGGATCCTCTCGCTCTATGAGGCAGCCAACTCCTTCAAAGCAGCAACCATCCCCAATAGATCATCGCATCTATAACCATGGACCTACACCAACTCCAATGGTTAGCTAATCACACAAGAAAGGAATTGCAAAGCAAAGATAGAGTAGTTACAAAGTTAGAGTCATAAGGAAAGCCGACAACAGATGAAGAAGGACGAGAGATAGGTACTTCTGCTCTAACATACGAAGGACCATCCAGGCACTGGGAAGAAGGCGTCCGACACCTTGTGTGAATGCGAGGGTGCCAACGATGATCTACCCCTAGGACCTGAGCATACAAAGAGACAATTAGCAACCAAACTAGCAAATTGGGAAGAATGAGAAGTAAAGGTATTCGAGACTTACTCGTGGACCCGAAGGAGTGAGTCGAACGCACAACAGCTCCTTCGCCCTATTCCCGCGGTAACATCCCATGAGTTAGGCTCAGTGAAGTGCCGTGCATCAACGCCCTTCATGAACTAGTTCATCTCCCTCTTGGAAAGTCTCTCCGACTGATGCACTAAGCGATGAGGCCTCATAGGAATACAAGGCCTCTTGACACTAGGCCATTGCCTATAGGCCTGGTCGTCCAAATACTAGGCATACCCAGATGGCCCAACAAAGACCATGCACCGTGGCACGAGCCTCCTAGCAGCCTCCAGTCGAGCCCGCACACCCAGCTCGAGAGACTTGAAAGGTTGCCACACAACCAGTCAACACAAATACACCCAAGTTAGAGTCAGAAATCAAGCAAGGAAGACAACACAAACAAGATTAGAGGCACAAAGCAGGTTCTTACCTCCTGTGGGGAGAGTCGGTCCAACATCTCCCTCACCACCAACACTGATACCTTCCTCTCCATAGGACGGGTGTTATCAGACAACCATATCGCCGCCCTAGGAAAGAAGGAGTTGTCTCGGGATACCAACCTAAGAGCCCATACTCCCAAATGGTCATAGCATCAGCACTACAATCAAGATAGCATACATCAGTAAAAGCAATACAAAAAAATATAGTACAATGCATAAGGAAGGAATAACGAATTACCTTTGGTACAAACCAAGTGCCGTCGACACAGTGGGTGTGCCGCATGGCCAAGGAGTCCAAAGTCCTCAGCATATGGGCATAGCCTACTCTGGTCCAGTCAAATTTCTTCTCCTTCGACAGATCCTTAAGGTACCTGATGAGCACATTTATGTGTGAAATCTTAGGGCATAAAACATACATTTTACCACATTGGATAGAGTTACTCGGTGCTTTCTTGTGCTTTTCAGGGTTTAGGTGAATTCTTGTGAAAATGAAGGAGATGATGCTAAGGAAATGTTTTTAAGCTGTTTAGAGGTGTTAATGGCTTGGATGAGTAGCCCATCGAGTCAGCTTTGCAACGGTTCAAACGGCACTTGATTTCGAGTTGAAACGAAGAAGTTACGGCCGTTTCCGTAATGAAGCACGAAAATGGTCTGTAGGGGTTTATTTGTAATTATTAACAGTCGGCTGGGGATAAAGTGAAGCGAAAGTTCGGATTCCAGGGGCCTTAAAGAAATAACCAGAAGTTATATTTCCTGTACCCGAAAGATTTCATTTGGAGGGCTCTGGACAGTCCAACTTCAACTTGAGATATCTTGGGCTCCCGAACTCCAAATTGGACGAAATTTGGGTCTATTTTGGGTGATTTTTCACAAGGAACACAATGATGAGGCTATATAAGCACCCCATACTCCACGTTTTCTGAAGGACAGAATGGATATTTTATTTATTCTTGAAGGAATCCTAGTCATCACCCTTACTCTCTCTCTCCTCCAACTTCTCAAAGGCACTTCTGGAATTCTACTTGGGATAGATTTATTTTGAAAGATATTCTCTCACCTATGGAAAATTGAAAAGTCAAAGATGCTTTGATTTTATTGCTTGGAGAAGATATCTACAAAGAAAAGGAAGCACTTGTTAGAATTGAAAGTTTACTTTTCTAGAAATAGAAGGTCTATGTAAACAATCTTCTCTTCTTCTTTCTATTTTTTTTCCTTTTTTCTTAGGATTCAAGGCATTGTAAAAGAGGAAGGAGAAGAGAATATTCTCTTTTCTTAGGGAATATTTCCCCTACACTTCCCTCTTCTCTCTTCTCCTCTCTTCCCCCTATAAATACCCCTTGCCCTCTGGGTTGTAAGAAGTTAGTTTTTTTAGTTCAGTTTTTAGTTAGTTTCTAGTTCAATTTTAATTAAGTTTTTAGTGTAATTTTTAGTTCATTCACTTAGTAAAATTTCTTTTTTTCTTCTCCTTCTAAGTTGTGATTTTTGGCCTTTCTAAGTTCTAGTTTGCTTTTTGATTTTCATTTAATGGTTGTAATAGGTTTAGTTTATGCTTTAATTTCAATTTAAGTCTTCAATTGTGTTGTAATTTCTTAATTCTAGTTTAAGTTTTAAGTCTTCTAGTCTAAGTTCTTAAGTTGATGACAAGACTTGAAGATTTAGAAGAGGTGGCCAAGGTAAGTTTATGAAGTATTCAAGCTTTTCAGTTACATTCATGCAAGCACATCCAAGTTTTACTATCTAAACTCTCAATCTCATTCTCCCTTTCCTCCATCTCTCTCTATCTTCTTCTTCTTCTCCCTCTAT
This sequence comes from Telopea speciosissima, assembly GCF_018873765.1. Lineage (NCBI taxonomy): Eukaryota > Viridiplantae > Streptophyta > Magnoliopsida > Proteales > Proteaceae > Telopea > Telopea speciosissima. The sequence goes on from NC_057919.1 coordinate 40,650,788, forward strand.
TTCTTTTATTTTTTTTTATATGGTTGTGGTATGTGGATGCACTTTTATTCCCTTATTTCTTTTTATGTGATTATGAAGTGTGGCTGTGTTTTTGTTATTCCTTCTAATTTACGTTAGTTTGATAGGTTAGATGTTCATGTGTTAGGACGCCAACTTAATCCCTTAATTTTATTAGATGCTTATGAGTTAGGATGCATTAATTTTCATTAGTTTCATTAGTTTAATTTAACACTTTAATTTGGTTCACTTTGCATTACTTTTAAGTTAGTTAAATAGAGTGGCATATATCTCCTCGTGTTCGACCCGTAGCTACGATTGACCCGTACGCTTGCGGTATAATTTTTAAACTCAAACAAGTTTTTGGCGCCGTTGCCGGGGAGATTATTGACCACTTTATTTTTTTGATTTTTAAGTAATTTGAAGTGCTTTAGTGTCTTCTCTTTCTCCTCTTTCTTTAATAAAAAAATTAAAAAAAAAATAAAAATTTTTGAAAACCTCTTCTTATTTCTCTTCTGTTTCAAATAGTGTGCGTCTAATCTAAAGTCCTTCATATGCCCAAACCCAGCCAATCTTGGTGCCCCTTGATTCGTTGGGTGGTTTGGATTGGCATGTGACTTATCTTTGGAGGTGACCACTCTTGATAACAAGAAAGCGACATAGTGAGAGCGTTGGAAACATAAACGTATAGTAGTCCTCCACCCTACATCAGAATCCATTTGGAGTCGCCCGTAGGTGGCTCGTGAAGACTATACGGGTTCCCTTGCTGTCAACCTATATGGCAACTGGAACCATTGTTTCGATTTCTGAGGGATAGATGTACTATCTACCTTAGGCTCCCTCTTGTTTTTAGTATTTTTTTTTCTAGTCTTTTAATTTTCTTTAAACTTTTTTTTATGGGAGACCTCAATTTGGGATGGGTGGTTAATTTAGAATAATGGGAGATACACTTCTATATAAGACTTTGGGGGAAAGATGGACCTATGCTAAGGCAACCATGATTTTGGAGGAAATGTTTAAACAGGTTAGGGAAGCCAAAAGTAGTGAGATAGAGAACAATTTTGCACCACCCCAGTACAATTTTGCTCCCCAACCCAACTATGGGCTTTCGGGAAATTTTGATTGGTTACTTCCCCAGACAATCCATGTTATGGAAGGATGCCCTAATCTTTATGGGGTTAGTTATGGTGATGAGAATGTGAGTCCTCAATTTCAATATAATTCTTTTGGCCCTTACAATCAGGGGTGGAGTGATCATCCCGATTTCTTGTGAGATCAATGGAATAACCAAGCTGGACCACCCAATTTCCAATATCATGGTCAGTTTGGTCCTCCAATGCCCAACCCTCCATTAAATCTCAATGGGCCACCTCTCCTTGAACCATATCACCAACCCCTTGAGTTTCAAAACATGGGTGAGGAGGCCAGACTGAATGAGCTTGAGAAATACATAGACCTTCTCACAACAAGCCAAAATACCATGGAGAAGCAACTCTCTCAACTGATAACCATGGTGCAAGAGGAGGAAACGGGTACATTACCTAGTCAGCCTGAACCGCCCCATCCCCAGTTTAATGATATTGAAAGTCCACCACCCCAGTTTGAGGTTAATGAGAGTCATTCCCAACAAGCTACTTTTCATGATGATTTATTTGTTGATATTGAGTCTCCTCAGGATATTAGTGAAGCGAGATATGATGAGCTACCTGAGGAGATCCAACTTTTTCCTGAAATTTCTGATTTTAGTGAGCCTAGTGTTTTTATTGATTTAGAATCAGATTTTTATGATTGCATAGAAGCCCAAGAAATTCGATCTCCCGCTCTCTTGTTGGAAAACTTAGATAATTGTCATTTTGAGGATTCCATTATCTCACATGTTGATTTGTCCAAACCTTCTAGGTTTGACGATTTTATTGAGGAGGACAATGTTAGTCATAATGCCTTTCAAGCATATTTTCATGATCCTTATTTGGCAAACCAAGTTATGTAAAGAGCGGATAGTTGTATTGCTAGGATTGATTTGAGTAAACCTCCAATTTTTGATGATTATTTTGCTGAGGTTATTTATAATCCTTTTTATGCTTATTGTGATCCATTCTTGATTGGTTTTTGCAATAATGACATGTGTTCTACATTGCAAACGGGAGAGAAGGGACGGATTTATGGCCTGAGTTTTAATGCCTTCATTTTTCACTGTCCCATAAGGATAGTTTTTTCTATTGGATATTTCTCAGTTGTGCTTAACTTTTATATTATTTCTCGTTTTACTAAAATTCATGGTCGAGTGTTTTCTGGGTCTGAAGCTATTTCTCCATTTACTGGCCATGGATTGAGATTTTTGTTGCTGCTCCTAGCACTTTTTGTAGAGCTCATCACTCTTCATGATCCTCTTTGTTGATTATATCTGGCAAGCCCCTTCATCTCCTCCCTTGTCCTTATTCTTTCTTTTATGCATGCATTGAGGACACTGCATGAATTAAGTGTGGGGGGGATGTTGGGCTTCATTGGTAAATTTTGATTGTGGCGGTAGTTTGGTTTTGTGCATACGTTCTTTGATTGCGAAGCGAGAGAAAGAGGGAATTAGGTGCCCTAGCATGCGAAATAATAAAAAAATCCCTTTTCAAGGATGGTAGTTGGTTTGTATCCGGTGAGAGGGATTGAGTTGGAAAATATGAGCGTTATTTCATTTGATGGCTAGATTTCTCTATGTATTTTATGGATCCCTTGATCTTTTGGCTAGTAGTTGAGACCAATTTATTTGTGGCAAGGCAAGGCATGAAAGTGAAAGTGAATGGAAAAAAGAATAAAAAAAAAAAAAACAAGGAACAGAAAAGAAAGTGGAATTCCTTGGGACTAAATAGGACACTGTGCCTCATGAAGCAGGGTGACTTGATCGAAATTCCTTGGAAGAAAACTCAAAAAACTCTTGCATCAATGTCTCAATGTCTTATGGATATATGCAAAAAGCGAAACTACCAAGTATTTGGGTGTCTGGTGTATGTTCCACCATGTCATTCAGAGAACAATAGTGGAGTAGAAATAGAGTTTGTGGTTAAGAAAGAAAAAACTTTTACCTTAATGCCTGAAAAAAAAAAAGAAAGTATGGTCAACAATACTCTATGCCTAAGTCTTTGGTTCCATTGATGCTATGGGGGGGTTTACTTAAATGTGAGTAGTGTTCAGAAAATATGAGGAGATCCCTTGAACTTGATGCATGCTTGTTACTTGAATTGATGTGGGGTGATAAAATTCAAGTGTGGGGGAACCTTTGACTCCTTGATCTTTAGTTGAACACTTTTTGGGATTATGTGTCCTGTCCTACTTATACCATGATTAAAATATACAGCATTGAATTTTGGGTGTATATTCACTGCAAACACCCACGAGACACAACTCGTCCACTAGGGGTAACCTAGGGGTTTAAAGGCTTGTTGCACATGCTAAGTGCAACCGTGATTCCTACGAAGGTGAGTTAGGATTTTCTGCATCCTAGGTTAGTTTTTGTTTTTGCTTTACTTGAGGACAAGTAACGCTCAAGTGTGGGGGAATCTGATGAGTACATTTATGTGTGAAATCTTAGGGCATAAAACATACATTTTACCACATTGGACAGAGTTACTCGGTGCTTTCTTGTGCTTTTTAGGGTTTAGGTGAATTCTTGTGAAAATGAAGGAGATGATGCTAAGGAAATGTTTTTAAGCTGTTTAGAGGTGTTAATGGCTTGGATGCGTAGCCCATCGAGTCAGCTTTGCAACGGTTCAAATGGCACTTGATTCCGAGTTGAAACGAAGAAGTTACAGCCGTTTCCGTAATGAAGCACGAAAATGGTCTGTAGGGGTTTATTTATAATTATTGACAGTCGGCCGGGGACAAAGTGAAGTGAAAGTTCGGATTCCAGGGGCCTTAAAGCAATAACCAGAAGTTATATTTCCTGTACCCGAAAGATTCCATTTGGAGGGCTCTGGACAGTCCAACTTCAACTTGAGATATCTTGGGCTCCCGAACTCCAAATTGGACGAAATTTGGGTCTATTTTGGGTGATTTTTTGCAAGGAACACAATGCTGAGGCCTATATAAGCATCCCATGCTCCACGTTTTCTGAAGGACAGAATGGATATTTTATTTATTCTTGAAGGAATCCTAGTCATCACCCTTACTCTCTCTCTCCTCCAACTTCTAGAATTCTACTTAGGATAGATTTATTTTGAAAGATATTCTCTCACCTATGGAAAGTTGAAAAGTCAAAGATGCTTTGATTTTATTGCTTGGAGAAGTTATCTACAAAGAAAAGGAAGTACTTGTTAGAATTGAAAGTTTACTTTTCTAGAACTAGAAGGTCTATGTAAACAATCTTTTCTTCTTCTTTTTTCTATTTTTTTCCCTTTTTTCTTAGGATTCAAAGCATTGTAAAAGAGGAAGGAGAAGAGAATATTCTCTTTTCTTAGGAAATATTTCTTCTACACTTCCCTCTTCTTTCTTCTCCTCTCTTCCCCCTATAAATACCCCTTGCCCTCTGGGTTGTAAGAAGTTAGTTTTTTTAGTTCAGTTTTTAGTTAGTTTCTAGTTCAATTTTAATTCAGTTTTTAGTGTAATTTTTAGTTCATTCACTTAGTAAAATTTCTTTTCTTCTTCTCCTTGTAAGTTGTGATTTTTGGCATTTCTAAGTTCTAGTTTGCTTTTTGATTTTCATTTAATGGTTGTAATAGGTTTAGGTTATACTTTAATTTCAATTTAAATCTTCAATTGGGTTGTAATTTCTTAATTCTAGTTTAAGTTTTAACCCTTCTAGTCTAAGTTCTTAAGTTAATGACAAGACTTGAAGATTTAGAAGAGGAGGCCAAGGTAAGTTTATGAAGTATTCAAGCTTTTCAGTTACATTCATGCAAGCACATCCAGGTTTTACTATCTAAACTCTCAATCTCATTCTCCCTCTCCTCCATCTCTCTCTATCTTCTTCTTCTTCTCCCTCTATTTCTTTTATTTTTTTTATATGGTTGTGGTATGTGGATGTAATTTTATTCCCTTATTTCTTTTTATGTGATTATGAAGTGTGGCTGCATTTTTGTTATTCCTTCCAATTTACGTTAGTTTGATAGGTTAGATGCTCATGTGTTAGGACGCCAACTTAATCCCTTAATTTTATTAGATGCTTATGAGTTAGGATGCATTAATTTTCATTAGTTTCATTAGTTTTAATTTAACACTTTAATTTGGTTCACTTTGTATTACTTTTAAGTTAGTTAAATAGAGTGGCGTATATCTCCTCGTGTTCGACCCGTAGCTACGATTGACCCGTACGCTTGCGGTATAATTTTTAAACTCAAACAGTACCACACCATGGAGATGTGAATCCTCATACCGCTGATGCTGAAAAAGGTGTTCCCCAGGAGGTAGATGATGAAGCACCTCACCTACTGGTCCAGCTTCTCGCAATTGGATGAGTCGGCCACCGTCCTCTTGTCCCACTCTGTCCCACTCTCGATGGAACCATTGCACCACCATGTTAGACTCAGAGGGAAGCGACCTAAGAAGCCTCTTTAGCTCCTCATCATTGTTCTCCCATGCCCCAGGGCGCCCTGTCAATGCCTCGCCGCCAAAAGAAAGGCCTGTGTACAAGAAATAGCAAAGGGGCGTGATTGTCATCTTACCCATAGGCAGATGGAAAGTATGAGTAGTGGGCCACCACCTCTCAGCCAGGGCCTACGCCAAGGACGTATCGAAGGACCTAGTCTGGAGAAGAGCTAGATCCTCGAAGCCAGCCCCCATGACCCGCTGCTGGACGGCCCCACATAGTTGGCTATACCAGCTCAACACATTGGAGTGCGACCCATACTTGTGATAGGTCACGGGTCCTGCACATCAAAATAAGACAGCAATACCATAATTAGTTCAAAATCCCCGGTGGATCAAACCAAGCAGTAGTTTTAAAATAGATCAGTCCATATAATAAACCCTAAGCCCAAAACATTAAGGAGCATCAAAGGCATCCAATCCCCAGTGAACCCAACCCAAATGGGGTCAATCACAAGCAACATGGAGTCAATAATGGCCACACAATTTAGGCATCACACAGAGAACTACACAACACAACAGAGCCTAAGAGAATTAACAAAGATTAACACACGCCATTATAAGCAAAAATTACTATTTAAAGCAAGCAATGTGACATCCCAAGTCCAAAATAAGGAATTCAAAGGATTACCTTGGGTGGCTTCCAAGCGTTGCTATAGACATGGGATGGCGTATCCCTGAGCAACTGGCCCTTGTACCATGAATCCCTCGAAGACTCCTCACAATCACTCAACACGTCCTCATCGGGATCGACCTCCGAACGGCAAGCCGAATCACCTCCTTCCCGAAACACGATGCTTGAGCTCCGTCACCTCTTAGGAGGAGGTGTATCCTTAGGCAACATTGGTATCTTCCCTTCTATCTCGCTCAGACATGATGGAGAAATAAAGGAAAATTAAAACAACAAGAAAACTCACAAATTAAAGATCTCTTTCAAAGTTCCACTTGAATAGGAATGAAGAGCAAGAGCTAACGATCAATCCAAGCCCAACAGTGCATGATTTAATCCACTATAGGGCTCACAAAGCCTAACATGATGGAAAACCCCTTTAGAAACCCTCAGAGCTCGGAATGGAAAGAGTTTGAAATGGAAACGAAGAGTGATTCTTCGTATTCATAATAGAAATTTTCGCATAGAATCGACATCGAACCCCCCATCCTTTGAATCGAACCATTGTCAAATAAAGAACTTTGATGTTGACATGGACTCTCACTATCAAATTGCGCATTTTGCTGCCCAATTTCAAATTCTAATCAAGTGGGTCCACCCCCATGGTGACTTGGCACCCCTAGCAAGCCAATACCCACCTTACATGTGGTCCGCGCTCGCGATCAAGCGAGATTCTCAATCTACAATCACACTCGCATAAGCGGCGATTACCAACTTGGCATCTCAATCAGTGTATCCCATATGTCCTTGCACCAGTAAAATTCTTAGTTTGCCCTCACCATCGCTAGAGTTGTATAGCCTCATGCTAGAATTACAAAATTACCCTTGCATCACACTCTCCCTATTAACGAAGATTTATCCCCAGGAGTGCCTGAACCATCGGCGACCCTTTACAAGTACACCTCGCCCTTCAATGGTGAATGACTCATCAAAGCTCCCTTACTATTGGTGATTCTTACATGCACCTTGCCCTATCAACGTCAAAATTTATAACTCTGACGGAAGAGCCCGCACTATCGGCCAATCTCATTACCTTAGCTAGCGCAGCCCAAACTATCAGTAGCCCGAGCATTACTACAGTTCCATCGATGGAGCCACCAGCGTAGGTATGCCTCTATCCCCATACTCTAATGTCCCTGAGCAAGGCATTGGCGAGTTTTTGCTCAATCCGATGAGACAAAGTGTTTGAAAAATTGGTTCTTTGACTTACAATTGTGCACAGTCTCAGTCAAAGAGGGGAATTCTATAGACACCTCATTCTGTCTTTCCCCCCGGAGGTTTCTTGCAACTATGATGAGCACACTCCAAGGCCTAGAGCCGGTGTATCTGTGAATGTAGCGTTAGTGTGCACTACCCGAATCTATTTACTGATCGTCCATTCCCTTTGCTGAAGCCCAAACTAGAGCCTCCAAGCCCTCCAAGAACCCCTTGGAACCAATCTGGCCTAGCCCAAAACCTAGCCCAAACAGTCTAAACCATTCGTGTTGAAACTGGAACCCCTTTCGACACTCAAAGGCCCCAAGTCAACACTAAACCCACCTTCTATTGACATTGAGCCATACCCTTTCACTGTCGAACAATGTACTTCTACTGCCTACCTCACTTCGACATTCAGTTAATGGCAATCGACACTCAAATACCAACCTTCGATGTTGAGTATTGTTCATTGACATGTACTCGATGTCGATTGTACCCCACTTTGATGTCGACTCAGGCAATTTCATTATCGAATCTTTGCAAATCCAAGAAGCCCAAACTTGCCATATTTTGCTCCGATGTGATTCCTTTTGCGACCTAACCTATTTTTGGCACTTTGGATCTCAATCTTGGCTCCCTTAGGCCCCAAGATACCACTCCTAAGGCAACTAAACACATGCCCACCCTCCATGAGTCCTTACCTTGACTTTACACCCACTTTCGATGCAAAGATAGTCATCTTGGATGATCAAAATTAACCCCAGCCATACCTACACAAATTTGGGAGTGGACACACCCCTCGGTGCCTCATATGGGCCGACTTTTGACGGGGCTTTGTCAAATCATACCAAAGACGATGTCGCATAGTTTTCAAAACACCATGCAAAATGATTTATTGCTATCCAGTGGGGTTTTATTGCTTGCAAGGTTAGAAACTCGCGTTAAACCTTGCTGGTACCTTGGTTGATTGACGGCCATGGTGAGGTAATGACCTAGGTGGGGGCTTGGACCTATTTGTGTCCCTAGCTCGTGCCACAAGCAGTGCCTCACGTGGGCCAACTTTTGATGGGGCTTTTGTCAAATCACACCATAAATGATATTTGCATAATTTTTAAAATACCATGCATACGATGTGTTACCTCTTGTTAGATTGTTGCTCGTTGTGGGAAATCGAATTCAATCTTCCAAGCTAAGCGGGGCCTTCAAGCATTGGTCTTACTCATTCCTTCTAAAAGTTGGTTGGGTGGTGCCATTTCTTGTTTGTGGATGTGATGCATGTGAGTGGCTTTGGGTTTTCTTGTGATAGTGGGCTCTTAATTGTGCATTGAACCATTAGGCATAGATACCTTTGTGGGCTGTGATTTGGGTTGTTAATGCCTTTGATCAGCATGACAAGGTTCCTGTGTTGCTTACCAAGTCGGATGGAAAGATATTGCCCCTCGATTCTCATTTTGTCTCTTGCCTGCCCTTGTGGTGGTGTGAGGTGGCTTTGAATGCGATGCATGTGCTACCTTGCCTTTCGAGGTTATGGTGAATGTGCATTATGTGTTCTCTAGGATGTGGGACATTTCATGGTCAAATGGACGTGAGTTCTCTTGTATCCTTTGGTTGCGATTCATTGCACAAGAAAAGATAGACTGTCTTGTCCATCTTGATTGGCATCATCCAATGCAATTGGGGGATGTTCTTCATGCGGAACTAGCATCAAGAAGGAAGCTACCTAGTTGATCCTGCCAGTAGTCATATGCTTGTCTCAAAGATTAAGCCATGCATGTGTAAGTATGAACTATTTCAGACTGTGAAATTGCGAATGGCTCATTAAATCAGTTATAGTTTGTTTGATGGTATTTACTACTCAGATAATCGTAGTAATTCCAGAGTTAATACGTGCACCAAACCCCGACTTTTGGAAGGGATGCATTTATTAGACAAAAGGTCGACGCGGGCTTGGCCCGTTGCTCTGATGATTCATGATAACTTGACGGATCGCATGGCCTTTGTGTCGGCGACGCATCATTCAAATTTTTTCCCTATCAACTTTTGACGGTAGGATAGTGGCCTACTATGGTGGTGACGGGTGACAGAGAATTAGGGTTTGATTCTGGAGAGGGAGCCTGAGAAACGGCTACCACATCCAAGGAAGGCAGCAGGTGCGTAAACTACCCAATCCTGACACGGGGAGGTAGTGACAATAAGTGACAATACCGGGCTCTTCAAGTCTAGTAATTGGAATGAGTACAATCTAAATCCCTCAATGAGGATCCATTGGAGGGCAAGTCTGGTGCTAACAGCCGCGGTAATTCCAGCTCCAATAGCGTATATTTAAGTTGTTGCAGTTAAAAAGCTCGTAGTTGGACTTTAGGATGGGTCGATTGGTCCGCCTCATGGTGTGTACTGGTTGTCTTGTCCCTTCTATCGGTGATGCACTCCTGGCCTTAATTGGCCGGGTCATGCCTCCGACGCTATTACTTTGAAGAAATTAGAGTGCTCAAAGCAAGCCTACGCTCTGTATACATTTGCATGGGATAACATCATAGGATTTCGGTCCTATTGCGTTGGCCTTCGGGATCGGAGTAATGATTAACAGGGATAGTCGGGGGCATTCGTATTTCATAGTCAGAGGTGAAATTCTTGGATTTATGAAAGACGAACCAGTGCAAAAGCATTTGCCAAGGATGTTTTCATTAATCAAGAACGAAAGTTGGGGGCTCAAAGATGATCAGATACCGTCCTAGTCTCAACCATAAACGATGCCGACCAGGGATTGACAAATGTTGCTTTTAGGACTTCGACGGCACCTTATGAGAAATTAAAGTTTTTGGGTTCCAGGAGGAGTATGGTCGCAAGGCTAAAACTTCAAGGAATTAATGGAAGGACACGACCAGGAGTGGAGCCTACGGCTTAAGTTGACTCAACACGGGGAAACTTACCAGGTCCAGAAATAGTAAGGATTGATAGATTGAGAGCTCTTTCTTAATTCTATGGGTGGTGGTGTATGGCCGTTCTTAGTTGGTGGAGCGATTTGTCTGGTTAATTCCATTAATGAACGAGACCTCAGCCTGCTAACTAGCTATGTGGAGGTACCCTCCACGGCCAACTTCTTAGAGGGACTATGGCCGTTTAGGCCATGGAAGTTTGAGGCAATAACAGGTCTGTGATGCCTTTAGATGTTCTGGGCCGCACGTGCGCTACACTGATGTATTCAATGAGTCTATAGCCTTAGCCGACAGGCCTGAGTAATCTTTGAAAATTTCATCGTGATGAGGATAGATCATTGCAATTGTTGGTCTTCAACGAGGAATTCCTAGTAAGTGCAAGTCATCAGCTCGCGTTGACTAT
>NC_057919.1:40666561-40714061 GCF_018873765.1 Telopea speciosissima
CCAAAATGGAAATGGGAATAGAGAAGTACCAAGTTTCAGGTCTTACCTTGGTGAGAGGAGCTCCAATTCCAGCCCTAGCCAGCCTTGAAGACCCACCTCCTTTTTCTTCTTGCCTTCCTTTCCATCTCTTCTTCTCCTCTTCTCCTTCTCCCCTTGTTCGGACAGCAAGAGAAGGAGATGTGGGGCAGCCAGCCATCTTGGCATGCCTTCCATCTTCTTCCCTTCCCCTCCTACTTCCACTTCTTCTTCTTCCTTCCTCCTTCTCCTCCTTTCCTTGTCTCTTCTCCTCCATAGTTTACTTGGGAGGGGGAGAGATAAGGGAATAAAGGGGTTCTCTTATCTTTTAAGGGGTAGAAGGGGCCTTAGGTCTTGTTTGGTTAGGGACCCCCAAACACAATTAACCCCTTAGGTCTTAAATAGGTTTTAGTTCGGGTCTTAGGGCATGTTTGGTCTATGTCATAACCATTAGGTCCATTTAGTTAGTTAGGGTATGTTTGGGGTTGGGCCCAAGTCTTATTAGACCTATTAGCCCTTAGGCCTTGTTTGGTTTAAGTTAAAATAGTAAAACTCATTATTTACTTTAAATTAAGTCTTGTGGGCCCACTTTCATGGTCTACTTAACCAATTAATGGTAAGGGTGGGGGTCCATATGATCCGAGGGTCTACTTATAGTGTCCGGGACACGGGGATGAGGGTCTCACAGGAAAAATTACCAAGAGGGAAGGTAACAACACGGGCGGATCCTCGAGCGGATTCAGTTTGAGTGAGTCCATTCGTGACTCCAGTACTGCTATTAGGGCCCAAACTTCAAGGAAAGTTATCACGCCCCCATCCCGATGTAAGATATTTTACCACATGGGGGGTGACTGGGACAACACACATCATCATAATACCTACCAAGATCACAAATACAGTGTCCCGAGCCACAATCCACCCTATCATCAGTCGTGATAACAGCAAGGAACGTACCTAGATGGAATAAATCATTCCAATTACGGAGTTAGCGGAAGTAAAATTAAATCAAATCATGTGAAATTATAGAGCATCGGTTCTCTAATGATAACACATAGTACAATCTCAATAAATGTAACCATTCAATCTCTTCTTATAATCAAACATACAATTTATACATGATTGTGGATGAGTACATAATTTAACTAATAAATAATTGTTACTAGGGCACCATTCTTAGGTGTACATCTTCATCCAAGTCACAGCCACTGGCTGCACTCAATTCGTGCCCAATGGTGCTCGTCAAGAGGTTACCTGCATATCAACTAAAAAGGGGTTGTGCAATGGGTTTAGCTACACTAGCTAGTGAGGGAGCAAAGGGGAATGCACACGCATACACACAAACAGTTTCAAGCAGAATGATGCATGCTAATGTTAGATTTATTTTTCACCTAGCACATAATTTTTATCGGTTAAGTGTATGCTACTGTGATAACTCGGGAGACACTGAGGGTCACTTAACTTATCGCCCCAGTGAAACCTCAATTATCACACGGGAGCCTACACCGGTAGAAACCATCCGGTCACCCAGTGGCAGACCCCGATAGTCATCACTACCCCTGTCCTGGCCTCTCCCACCTCTACAAACCACAGGTGCTCAGACTATCCAACATATAAACCCCTGTTGGCAAGGGTCGTAGCATAAGGGAACAAGCATCCTAGCCACAGATATACTATATGCAAATCCTATCGTCCCGAGAGGTATTCCGGGTGCATCAACGTCCCATTCCATCTAGTACCTGAACACCAGCATGACACGGCACATACAGATCAGGATGGCATCAGTTTTCATAATTAAATAAATTAGGGTTCCGGTACCGGCACACCTGACACTGTAACCCGATACAATGGTGAGAATAATATCACAATCATAATAGTTCACATTTGAGATAAGTAATGCAATGCGTACGATATAATAGCATGCTTAAGATTTGCCAAATATATATATTCAAACCCAATAAAGTCACCCAGAACCCACTCACCTAACATCGGATGTCACCCGACGTGGTTGACATGAATCTCACCGGTGCACTAGCTATCCATCGAGTTGGGTAGCCTAAAAATACAAAAATAATCATTAAAGCATGTATAGAAGGGTCCCATGCTAGGCCCCCAAGGTTAAAATTAAGTTTCAACCAAGACTACATGGGCGGACTCACAGACGATTGCAACAGAGGTGAATCCGTCCCTGATTCCGTTCAGGCCAAAAGGTGAAAACAGAGAGAGCGGATCCACGGACGAAACTTCTTACTTGGATCCGGTCGTGCATCCGTTTGATTTTTGAGACACACCTGAGAGAGAACTGACCCACGGGTGGATGCAACATCTTAGTCCGCCCTTGCATCCGTTTAGGTCAAATCACAAGGATTACACTGGGCGGACTAACAAATGGTACCACAATTGGTGGATCCGATCGTGCATCCGTTGGTAGTCTTTTCCGAGATATCAAAGGGCTTCTTCTCTAGTTTAAAGCTTGGAGTGCACCTAGCACTCAGAGACATGGGAGGGGTGTCTAAGTCTCCCTAGGGTCACTAAAACCTAGGTTCACCTGTTGGATCCAAGATCCTCCAAAGGTTTGGTTTCAAATTGGTCCAAGGGTTGGGTTTCATGGCTTAGGACCAAGGGTTTAGCAGCATTGGCTGCAAGGCAGCTCATGGGAACCATTTCTAGAACTAGGTCAGCACCATTAGAGCTCCCACTAAGGGCCAAGCTCCACCTTGAGTCCCAAATGGAACTTTAGGTTAGCTCAAGCTCAAGGAAATCTACAAGATGGAAATGGAAAGAGAGATGTACCAAGGGTTTGAGGTCTTACCTTCAATGGAGGTAGCAAGGACAAGGCTAGGTGAGCCTTCTTGACCTCCTTCCTTCAAACCACCCTCTCCATCTCTTCTCCTTCACTTTCTTCTTCTCCCTTTGTCCGGTCAGCAAGAGGAGGAGATGTGGGGCAGCCAGCCATCTTGGCATGGCTTCCATCCTCTTCCCTTCTCCTCTCATTCCTCTCCTACTTCTACTTCTTCTTCTTCCTTCCTCCTCGTTCTTCTCTTGTCTCTTCTCCTCCACGATTTGCTTGGGAGGGGGAGAGATAAGAGAATAAAGGATTCTCTTATCCTTTAAGTGTAGGAAAGGGGCCTTAGGCCTTGTTTGATTAGTTGCCCCCAAACGCAATTAACCCCTTAGACTTTAAATGGGTTCTAATTAGGTATTAGGTCATATTTGGCCCAAGTCATAGACCATTAGGTCCATTTAGTTAATTAGGGTCTGTTTGGGGTGCACCCTAAGTCCATTGGATTTAATTATCCTCTAAGGTTTGTTTGGTTTAAGCTAAAAATAGTAAAATTTATTATTTACTTAAATTAAGTCTTATGGGCCCACTTTCATGACCCACTTAATCAATTAATGATGAGGGTAAGGGTCTATATGGTCCAAAGGTCCAATTAGGGTGTCCGGGACATAGGAATGTGGGTCCCATAGAAAAATAAATCAAAAGGGCAGGTAACAACACGGGCAAATCCTCGAGCGAATTCAGTTCGAGTGAGTCTGTTCGTGACTCCGGTGCTGTTGTTGCAAGGCTTTGACCCACACTTCCAGGACTTCGAGGGGATACTTTTAATAAAATACTAGGTTCAAAGTCATCAGTGTTGACCATTTCCACCATGGCATTATCCTTTGGTAAAGGTCTAGATTGCCCCAGGGTATAAGGGGATATTTGGGTGCGGGTGTAACATCATCCCAACCTTATAAAGATTTCATCCTCGAACTGTGAGGCAACTAGGGGTCTCAAAGGTGAGGGCTTGTTGAATAACAACACCTCTAATTACCCAATACTTAGACTAAGTTAAAGGTCGGACCTAGATGAGGCAGTGCCTATTTGATACAATAGGTTAGGTTCTACAATTCTCTTTCCTTATAGGGTCTCATTACCACAGAAGGTGTGGTTCACAATAACCCTAGGCTCCATTGGGTTAAGGGTCAGTGGTTACAACATTCCAGAGGTAACATAAGGCCTCACACACTCAACTAAGCCATAAGGAACAAAAAGTTCCCTAGGTCTTCTAGATCAGGTGATACCACTCTGATCATTCCTGGGTTACAGGACTTAACCTGTCCAGTTACCATCATAGGGTTCATATTTGAATGGGTTCATATTTGAATGCTTTCATTTTAGGTTTTCTCATTACCTAACCCAACTTTAGAATGATTAGGAATATTGATGGAATCTCCTATTGTTCACTCCCGGTACGGAGGGAACGTATTTGGTGACCCATTACTCCATTAATATCTATCGTTGGAGAAGGTCTTGTTACGTCCTTCAGTTCTAGCTTTCACAACCCTATAACCTACTACATAGTCATCCCATAGGGGAAAGTCTACAATGGTTTTCTTTCGAGAGCCAGATAATCTTCTAATGGTTTTGGTTTAAGTCATTCCCTTTAAGTAGGTTTCATTAACTAACCTACCCGGTCATTATTAAATTCATTAACTATTAACCTAGGATCATCTTGACCAAGGTCGGGACTCAAACTAACCAACATAGTAAGGTCAAGGTAAGGTCACAATTGTAGTGCTAGAGAAATTAGTCTAACCACACAAGTCTAATGTTCTAAGGGATATACATATATTTTATTTTCATACCAATCATAGGTATAAGTTTAATACTTACATTCATATCCCTGTGGACATATCTATCATCTAGGTCAAACCAAAAAGGTAGGCTAATCTTGGGTGCGGTATACTAAGTCATTTTGGGTGTCACATCATGACTTAGGATTTCCTCTATGAGTCTAAACAAGGTTTGGATGAACCAAGTAAAGTTCAAATAGAGTTGTCACTAGTCCGTGAGGTGTCATGAATGACCTCCAAGTACACGTGGTCCCGATTGATCACTCAAGCTAAGTTATTCCAAACCAGCCTAGTGTTTCCTTTCTCCTAGCCTGGCTATGGGTTTAGGTCTTATACATCCTACCAAGGGTTTCTACGCCATATAGGTTTGGTTCTATTAATTACTCTTGGTTTGCTCACTAACGGGGTCTAAGGATTTTCATCCTCAAAGGTAACTCTCCTTCTTTCTCATAGGAGGGGAGTCACACCGTACACTAATGCCTACCATCTATCATTGGCTGGCCCAGCTGATATAGGCCTAAGAATGTAGATACCATAATTTACATTCGGAGCAAGCAATAACTATGCATGGGCCAAGCAACATGGGTGCCCGATCTAGGGTATGGGCACAAAATCATCACACATATAGGTGTGGTCAAAAGGTCTCAAGAATCTGGGCTCAAAATCCTAAAAGAAATCGGGCGAACTCACGAGTGGTATCAATCCTCTGGGTCCGTTCGTGGCTCCTCCGCAAGATAGGCAGAGTGGACTAATGGGCGGATGCGGAATGTGAATCCGTTCATTCGTCCTTTCTCTGGAGACTCAAAGGCCGAGAGGGTTTGAGTCGAATGGATCTACGGACTGACTCATGGATGTGGATCCGTTCGTTGATCTGCTCAGCTTTAAAAGTAAAATTTTACAAATTTGTATGGGGCGGATTAATGGGCAGAATCACGATAAGTGGATCCGTTTGTCCGTTCGTTCGCAGAATTTTAACAAAATAGAGCCGTGAGTTTTAAAACTCACTTTTGGCTCCAAAGTGGGGTAAACATAACCATAGGAGGAGAGGCTCTACCAAGGTTTTCGTTAAAGCTTCCTAGCACTTCCTTGGGTGATTTTTGGTGATTTCAAGCCTCCAAGTTCAACTCTTACTTCTTTAAGGTATGGTGTTCTTCCCCTTGGATTTGGGATGAATCATTCCAAGTTTATGATCATGTTTTAATTTTGATTGCACTTTCATGGCCATGTACACCAAGTTCATACCAAAATCGGTTTAGGCTAAGGTTTTTGGGTTTAAATCCAGCCATAATCGATTAATGGCACTATGTGGATAGCTTCTTGCTTGTTTATTGCATCTCTTATAAATTTTCAAGTCTTTGCAAGCATTTTAGAGATTGTTGCTATGGTTGCCATATGTAGTTAGATTACTTGGATTGGTTTTAGGTTTCTTTTTTGATTTGGGTAAATCTTTAATTCCTAAATACTTTGGAAAATTCTTCAAATTCAGGTTTAATCCATGGTATGCATCTAAACTTCATAGATATTATCCCATTAACATGTCCTCAAGTACATTTCTCATTTTCATTCAAATAATTCATTCCTTTGATGTATCCTCAAATGCATTTCTTATTTATGGGATTATTTGCATAATTCTTGTTGTTTTATCCTCTTTTTCCTCAATAAATAGTTCTTATCTCTTGTTGGGGGTATTTCACTCACTCACTTGCTTGTTGGGTGTTGGTTGGGATGTAGAATAGTCAAAAGCAATTATCCTTCACATTGGTCTCAATCTTTCACATCCACACACTAGGGATCTCACTTGAACTTTATTTGTGTATCAATCTTGTCTCTTTTTCCTTCACTTTATACATACCCCCAATGGTACCCATGTTCTATTTCTCATTGATCACTCCTTTCATCTAATAATTTTCACATCATTTAGGCATTTTACTTCTCTAAATTTTTATTTGCCATTCATGACTTATTATTCCAATTTGGCTTACATTTGTTGTCTTTCCTTGGATGGTGCCTTGTATGTAGGTAACTAGCCATGGCTCCCAAGAGAAAGAGGGACCTTGCCATTGTGTCTACTATCCCCACAACTTATAATGTGAAGCGGTTCACCTCGGGAAAGACCGAGAGGATTTTTCGAGAGCACCTTTTTAATAGGAAAATTCTAGTGGAGAGAGATGTGACAATAGAGGAGCTCCTGGCATACAAGGTGGGTGCCAGATTCGATAAATTGAGGTGGACTGGCATGTTGATCTAGCCAGAGCTCTATTATCCTACCTTGGTCAAGGAATTTTACTCAAATTTGGTACTAGTCGAAGAGGATGATGATGAGTTCAAGCTAACTTCCTATGTGAAGGGAGTTGTCATAGGTTTTACTGCGACGGAGCTAGGGATTCTCCTCGATGTTTCTTTAGAGGGTGAGAGAGTATACTATCCTCCAGATAGCCATCCAGATAAGTGCCTGCATCCAGATGGGAAGCGGAAGTTGTTCAAGGTCCTCTCCAATGACAGGTTCGAGGAGAACAAGGATCTTTCCCGATTCCCTCCTTCGCAACGAGTTCTCATATTCATTGCCAAGACCGATCTGGCTCCTTCTAAGGCACACAACACTCAGCCTCCTCTGATGTCTGTAGTTCTAGCTCATTCCTTGTACACTGGCCAGCCTATTTTCCTACCTCATGTGGTCATGCAGCACATGGCTCGTGCGGTACTAAATCCTACCTGCAACAACACCCTGCACTATGGTAAACTGCTTACCCGTATCTTTCTATACTTTGGGGTTGAACTTGACCGTGAACCCAAGGAATCAAGCACTAAGGGGCCCATTGGATTCAATGCCTTGCAGAAGATGGGGCTGTATTATGATTATGACAGTGTTGGGGAGCAGGTCAAGTATGGAGATGGCAGAGGGCCTAGGGAGGATGATGATGATAGTGATGACGACCTCGAGTTTATGGGATCCGGGCCATCTGCTGCAGGGACTTCAGGTGCACCAGGGGGTGGTAGTGATATTCTGACGGCCATCAGGTGGCTGAACTTGCGGGTGGTGGATGGTTTCGATGAGGTCAAGAAGCAACTCTCTGACTAGGCTCGGCGCCTAGAGGGTATAGAGAGAGGGATGGATGACATCACCACCTTCCTTAGCCGCGGTGGTGGTGGTGGTGTCGATGATTAGCCCAGTCCTTTTTCAGCAGTTCTAAAGTTATTTTGGATCAATTCTTTTGGTTTTTCATCTTTGATGGATAGTTGTGGAACTATTTTCTCTTTTTAGCTTTTCCTTTAATTTTTCTTGCATTTTGTCTTTTCTTTTCTTTCTTTTGATCGGCAGTTTAGGAACTTTTGATTATGGTGGACTTGTGTCTTTTAATCTGAGATGGATAGAATTAGGTGTTTTGAGTTGGAACAGGTGGAATCTTGTGTTTTGGATTGGAAGGGCACAGTTATGCCCAAGCAAGAATTTGGAACAATGTGATGGTTGAATTTGTATATCTTTGACTTGACAGAGTAGAATCATATGTTCAGGTTGGAAGGGATAGAATCAAGAATGTTGAATTGAGAGGGACATGGCTGCTTTCAAGAAAGATTTGGGACAATTGGAAATTGTAATTAATCTTATATATATATATACATATATGTTTGCTTAATTCTCTCTTGTTTGAATCGTTGTTGATTATTGTGGGTTGGTTATGTTTAATTCATTATTGTTTATTGTAGACCATTATATGTATATTTGCCCATCACCTTTTTACTCACAACCAACAAAGTATTAATATGGTTATTATTTCTCATCCTATGTTTCAAGTCCTAGTTCCACGTTGCCTATTATCTTCTAGGTTCTTATATTACCACAATCAATCATCTCCTATGTTTGCACATAATGATTTATGTTCTTGAGATTTTTAATTTAGAACCTAATTTATGGAGAGTAAATCAAGTGGTTACGCCAGACTGTGGTCGGTGCAGAGCATCTTTGCTCTGATACCACTCTGTCACGTCCCCATCCCTATATAAGATATTTTGCCACATAGGGGGTCACTGGGACAACACACATCATCCCAATACCTACTAGGATCACAGATATAGTGTCCCGAGCCACAGTCCACCCTATCATCAGTCGTGATAACAGCAAGGAACGTACCCAGATGGAATAAATCGTTCCAATTATAGAGTTAACAGAAGCGAAATTAAATCAAATCATGTGAAATTATAGAGCATCAGTTCTCTAATGATAACACATAGTACAATCTCAATAAATGTAACCATTCAATCTCTCCATATAATCAAACATACGTTTATACATGATTGTGGATGAGTACAAAATTTAAATAATAAATAATTGCCACTAGGGCACCATTCTTGGGTGTACATCTACATCCAAGTCACAGCCACTGGGTCCACTTGATTCGCATCCAACGGTGTTCATCAAGAGGTTACCTGCATATCAACTAAAAAGAGGTTGCGCAAAGCTACACTAGCTAGTGAGGGAGCAAAGGGGAATGCACACGCATACAAACAAATAGTTTCAAGCAGAATAATGCATGCTAATGTTAGATTTATTTTTCACCTAGCACACAATTTCTATCGGTCAAGTGTATGCTACTATGATAACTTGGGAGACACTGAGGGTCACTTAATTTATCGCCCCAATGAAATCTCAATTATCACACGGGAGCCTACGCCGGTAGAAATCATTCGGTCACCTAGTGGTAGACCCCAATAGTCATTACTACCCCTGTCCTGGCCTCTCCCACCTGCACAAACCACAAGTGCTCAGACTATCCAACACATAAACCCCTATTGGCAAGGGCCGTAGCATAAGGGAACAAGCATCCTAGCCCCAGATATACTATATGCAAATCCTATCGTCCCGAGAGGTATTCTGGGTACATCAACGTCCCATTCCATCTAGTACCTAGCACGGTACATACAGATCAGGATGGCATATAATAATTTTCATAATTAAATAAATTGGGATTCCGGTACCGGCACACCCGACATCGTAGCCTGATACAATGGTGAGAATAATATTACAATCATAATAGTTCACATTTGAGATAAATAATGCAATGCGCATGATTCTTATATTTATATAATAGCATGCTTAAGATTTGCCAAATATTTATATTCAAACCCAACAAAGTCACCCAGAACCCACTCACCTAACATCAGATGTCACCCGGCGTGGTTGACATGAATCTTACCGGTGCGCCAGCTATCCATAGAGTTGGGTAGCCTAGAAATACAAAAGCAATCATTAAAGCATGTATAGAACGGTCCCATACTATGCCCCCAAGGTTAAAATCAAGTTTCAACCAAGACAGCACAAGCGGACTCATCGACGGTTGCAGCAGAGGTGAATCCGTCCCTGACTCTGTTCAGGCCAAAAGGTGAAAATAAAGGGAGCGGATCCACGGACGGAACTTCATACTTGGATCCGGTTGTGCATCCGTTTGATTTCTAAGACACACCTAAGAGCGAACTGACCCAAGGGCGGATGCAACATCTTAGTCCGCCCCTGCATCCGTTCAGGTCAAATCACAAGGATTACACTGGGCGGACTAACGAATGGTACCACGATTGGTGGATCCGATCGTGCATTCGTCGACAGTCTTTTTTGAGATTTCAAAGGGCTTCTTCTCCAGCTTAAAGCTTGGAGTGCACCCAGCTCTCAGAGACATGGGAGGTCCCTAGGGTCACTAGAACCTAGCTTCACCTCTTGGATCCAAGATCCTCCAAAGGTTTGGTCTCAAATTGGTCCAAGGGTTGGATTTCATGGCTTAGGACCAAGGGTTTAGTAGCATTGGCTGCAAGGCAGCTCATGGGAACCATTTCTAGAGCTAGGTCAGCAACATTAGAGCTCCTAAGGGCCGAGCTCCACCTTGAGTCCCAAATGGAACCCTAGGTTAGCTCAAGCTCAAGGAAATCTACAAAATGGAAATGGAAAGAGAGATGTACCAAGGGTTTGAGGTCTTACCTTCCATGGAGGTAGCAAGGACAAGGCTAGGTGAGCCTTCTTGACCTTCTTCCTTCCAACCACCCTCTCCATCTCTTCTCCTTCACCTTCTTCTTCTCCCTTTGTTCGGTCCGCAAGAGGAGGAGATGTGGGGTAGCCAACCATCTTGGCATGGCTTCCATCCTCTTCCCTTCTCTCATTCTTCTCCTACTTCTACTTCTTCTTCTTCCTTCCTCCTCCTCCTTCTTCTTTTGTCTCTTCTCCTCCACGGTTTGCTTGGGAGGGGGAGAGATAAGAGAATAAAGGATTCTCTTATCCTTTAAGTGTTGGAAAGGGGCCTTAGGCCTTGTTTGGTTAGTTGCCCCCAAACATAATTAACCCCTTAGACTTTTAATAGGTTCTAATTAGGTCTTAGGTCATATTTGGCCCAAGTCATAGACCATTAGGTCCATTTAGTTAATTAGGGTCTATTTGGGGTGCACCCTAAGTCCATAGAACTTAATTGTCCTCTAAGGTCTGTTTGATTTTAGTTAAAAATAGTAAAACTCGTTATTTACTTAAATTAAGTCTTGTAGGCCCACTTTCATGGCCCACTTAACCAATTAATGGTGAGGGTAAGGGTCCATATGGTCCAAAGGTCTAATTAGGATGTCCGGGACACAGGGATGTGGGTCCCACAGGAAAATAAATCAAAAGGGCAGGTAACAGCACAGGCGGATCCTTAAGCAGATTCAGTTCGAGTGAGTCCATTCGTGACTCCGGTGCTGCTGTTAGGGCCCAAATTTCAAGGAAAGTTTGTGGGGCTTTGACCCACACTTCTAGGACTTCGAGGGGATGGCATTACCCTTTGGTAAAGGTCTAGATTCCCCCCTAGTATAAGGGGATATTTCGGGTGCGGGTGTAACAAAAGTTGTGGGGCTTTGACCCGTACTTCCAAGACTTCGAGGGAACACTTATAAAAAAATGTTAGGTTCATGATCATTAATGTTGACCATTGCCACCTAGGTATTACCCTTTGTTAAAGGTCCAATTTACCCTAGGGCACTTGGGTATATTTCGGGTGCGGGTGTAACATCTCCCCAACCTTATTGAAAATTTCATCCTCGAAATTTGAGGCAACCAGGGTCTCAGGGGTGAGGGCTGTTAAATAACAACACCTTTGGTCACCCACAACTTAGACTAAGTCAAGGGCTCAAGCAAGGTGGGGTAGTGCTTACATAGCACGACAAGTAAGGTTTAAAATTTCTTTTCCTTATAGGGTCACATTACCACAGGGGTGTGGCTCACAAGAACCCTAGGCTTCGTTGGGTCAGCTGTCGTAGATTATAATATTTCAATGATAACATAAGACCTCACACACTAAACTAAACCATAAGGAACAAAAGGTTCCCTAGATCCTCCAGATTAGGTGATACCACTCTAGCCTTCACTACTCTGGTCATTCTTGGGTTACAGGACTTAACCTGTCCAGCCCCCAACATAGGGTTTATACTTGAATACTTTCACTTTGGGTCATCTCATTACCTAATCCAACTCTAGAATGATTTGGAATATTGATAGAATCTCCTATTGTTCACTCCCAGTACGGAAGGAAAGCATTTGGTGACCCATTACCCCATTCATATCTGTCGTTGGAGAAAGTCTTGTTACATCCTTCAGTTTAAGTTTTCACAACCTTATAAACCTACTACTCAGTCATCCCACAGGGGAAAGTCCATAATGGTCCTCTTTCGAGAGCCAACAACCTTCTATTAATTCTAGTCCATGTCCTTTTCTTCGAGTAGGTTCCAATAACTAACCTATCCGGTCATTGTTAAATTCATTTACCTATTGATCCAAAATTAATTTAACTACGGTCGGGACTCAACTAACCTCTATAGTCAAGTCCAGGTAAGGTCATAATTGTAGTGCTAGAGAAATTAGTCTAACCATAGACTATGGTTTAAGGAATATATATTTATCTTATTTTATTTTCAATTTACACATATACATAGTTATAATTTAATAATTGCATTCATATCCCTATGGACATATCTGTCACCTAGGTCAGTCTACAAGAACGAGAAGTTCTTGGGTACGGTATACTAGGTCTCTTTGGAAGTTAATTTACGACTTAGGACTTCCTCTATGAGTCTAAACAAGGTTTGGATGAACCAAGTAAATTTCAAATAGAGTTGTCACTAGTCCGTGAGGTGTTATGAATGACCTCCACTCAAGGTTCGTATTGATCACATATCTACACCATTTAAAACTAGCCTATTTATTTCTCTTCCTTATTATCTACCCACATGTTTAGATTCTATACACCCCATTAAGGGTTTCTACCCACGTAGGTTTAGGTTTCTCTATCCATAAGGTTTGGGTTCTTCAAATTCGTGGAAGCTAAGGATTTTCATCCACAAGGCGACTCTCTTCCTTTCTCATGAGAGGGGAATCACAATGTACACTACTGCCTGCCATCGCTCATTGGCTGGCCTGGTTGATGTAGGCCCAAGAATGTAGATATCATGGTTTACATTCAAAGCAAGCAATAACTATGCATGGACCAAGCAACATGGGTGTCCAACCTAGGGTAAAGGCACACAATCATCACATATGGGTATGGTCAAAAGGTCTCCAAAATTTGGGATCAAAATCCCAAAATGAATCGGGCAGTATTAGTACTCTGGGTCCATCCGTGGCTTCTCAGCGAAAATAGCCAGAGCAGACTAACGGGCGGAAGTGGAACATGAATCTGTTCGTTCGTCTATTCTCAGAAGACTTACTTTAATAAAAATCCTGAGGCATTCAAATCTTCGGATGGACTCATGGAAATGGATCCATTCGTTGATCCATGCAGTTTTAAGAATGAAAATTTCAAGTTTTGTGCGAGATGGATTCACTAGCGGAGTCACAATAAGTGGATCCATTCATTTGTCTGCTCTCAGAATTTGGACAAAACAAAGCCGCGAGTTTTAAAACTCACTTTTGGTTCCAAAGAGGGGGACATAACCGTAGGGGAGAAAGGCTCTACAGAGACTTTCGTTCAAGCTTCCTTGCACTCCCTTGGGTGATTTTTGGTGATTCCAAGCCCTAAAGTTCATCTCTCACTAGTTCAAGGTATGATTTCTCTTCTCATTTCTCCTTTCTCTTCCCTTTTCTTTCCATTTGTAGGGTTTTTTGCTTGTGTCTGTTCATCTTCCTTTTCCCTTCTCTTGGATTTGGGATGAACATCTTAGGTTTATGATCATGTCTTGATTTTGATTGTGTCTCCATGGCCATGTACACCAAGACCATGCCAAAATCGATTGGGACTAGGGTTTTTGGGTTTGCATCAAGCCCTATTGATCAATGGCACTATATGGGTGGCTCTTTGTGTGACTATTTCATCTTTTATAAATTTTAAAAGTCCTTGCAAGAATTTTAAGGATTATTTGCTATGTTTGTCATGCCTAGTTGATTTACTTGGATTATTTCTAGGTTTTAGTCGGGCAAATTCTCAAATTCTAAAAGCTTTGGGAAAACTCTTCAACCTATGTCTTATCCTCAAGCCCATTCTTTTGCTTATATAATGGTTGATAAAATCCTTGGAATCTATCCTCTTTCCTCAAATAAATCATTCCTTTGATGTATCCTCAAATGCATTTCTTATTTATGGGGTTATTTGCACAATCCTTAGTATTCATCCCCTTTTTTCCCTTAAATAATAAGTTCTTGTCTCTTGTTGGGGTAGTTCTCTCAATTTCTTATTTGTTTGGTATAAATTGGGGTGTAAAATAGTCAAAAGCATATATCATTCACATTGTTCTCATCCCTTCATGCTAG
This sequence comes from Telopea speciosissima, assembly GCF_018873765.1. NCBI lineage: Eukaryota > Viridiplantae > Streptophyta > Magnoliopsida > Proteales > Proteaceae > Telopea > Telopea speciosissima. The sequence continues at coordinate 40,680,942 of NC_057919.1, forward strand.
TGCTATATGGTCCTCATATGGATTTCACATATGCATTTGCCTTGTCTCTTTTCCTTCACCCTAAGCATCTCCAGTGGTATCCATGTTCTATGTCATATATATTATTTTTTTTTGATCTTCCCATCATGTATAGCCTTCTCATCTAACCATTTTCATATCACTTAGGCATTTCTCTCCTATAATTTTATTTTCCAATCATATCTTATTATTCCAATTTGGCTTACCTTTGCTATATTCTTTGGTGGTGTCTTGTGTGTAGGTGAATAGCCATGGCTCCTAAGAGGAAGAGGGACCTTGTCATTGTGCCAGCTATTCCCACAGCCTATAATGTGAAATGGTTCACTTTAGAAAAGACTGAGGCGATCTTCCGAGAACACCTATTCAACAGGAAGATTCTACTAGAGAGAGATGTGATAGTGGAGGAACTTCTGGCATACACGGTGGGTGCCAGATTTTATAGGTTGAGGTGGAGTAGCATGTTAATCCAGCCAGAACTCTATTACCCTACCTTGGCCAGGGAATTTTACTCAAATCTGGTACTAGTCAAAGAGGATGATGATGAGTTCAAGCTGACTTCCTATGTAAAGGGAGTTGTCATTGGCTTTACTGTAGCAGAATTGGGGATTCTCCTTAATGTATCTTCAGACAAGTGCCTACATCCAGAAGAGAGTAGGAAGTTGCTCAAGACTCTCACAAATGACAAATATGAGGAGAATGATGATCTTTCCAAGTTTCCTCCTTCTTAGTGGGTTCTTATCTTTATAGTCAGGACCAATCTGGCTCCTTCCAAGGCACACAACACTCAACCTCCTCTAATGTCTGCAGTTCTAGCTTATTCTTTGTATACTGGCCAGCATATTTGCCTACCTCATGTGGTCATGTAGCATATGGCTCGTGCAGTACTGAATCCTACCCGAAACAACACTTTGCCATATGGTAGGCTGCTCACTAGAGTCTTTGTATTCTTTGAGGTTGATCTTGACCATAAGCCCAAAGGGACCAGCACTGAGGGACCTACTGGATTCAATGCACTACATAAGATGAATTTGTACTATGATTATGATAGTGCTGGAGAGCAGGTTAAGTATGGAGATGGCAGAGGACCCAGAGAGGATGATGATGATAGTGATGACGACCTCGAGTTTATGGGATTCGGGCCATCTGCTGCAGGAACTTCTGGTGCATCGGGGGAGGAATTGACATCTTGATGGCTATTAGGCGACTGAACCTGAGGGTGGTGGATGGCTTCGATGAGGTCAAGAAGCAACTCTTCAACTAGGCTTGGCTTCTTGAGGGTATAGAGAGAGGAGTAGATGACATCAACACCTTCCTTGGTCGTGGTGGCTCTGACGGTGCAGATGATTAGCCCAGCTCTTTCCTCCAGTAGTTCTAAAGTTATTTTGATCAGTTCTTTCATTTTCTTATCTTTTGGTGGATAGTTGTTGAACTCTCTTATTTTGCTTTTCCTTTAGTTTTCTTGCATTTTCTCTTTTCTTTTTCTTTCTTTTGATTAGCAGTTTGGGAACTTTTAAGTATGGTGGACTTGTATATTTTAATCTGCGATGGACAGAATTAGATGTTTGAGTTGGAATAGGTGGGATCTTGTGTTTTGGGTTGGAAAGGGCATAGTTATGCCCAACAAGAAATTGAAACAATTATGGTTGGATGTGTATATTTTGGGTTGGACAGGATAGAATTTCAGATGTTGAATTGAGAGGGCATAGTTACCTTCAAGGAAGGATTGGAACAATTGGAAGTTGTAATTAGTTATATATATATATTATTATATGTTTGCTTATTTCCCTTTTGTTTGAGTCCTTGTTGATAATTATGGGTTGATTATGTTTAATTCATTATTTATTGTGAATTATCGCATATAATTGCCCATCTATTACCTATTTAAGACTCAATCAACAATTACACAATTGCAACTTGGTAGCCTATGTTTCAAGTTCTAAGTTCCATGTTGCCTATTATCTTTCTAGGTTCTTGTTTCACCACAATCAGTCTTCTCCTATGTCTGCACACACTGATTTATGCTCTTGAGATTTTTAATTTAGAACCTAATTTATGGAGAGTAAATCAAGAGGTTACGCCAGACTGTGGTCGGTGCAGAGCATCATCCTCTGATACCACTCTGTCATGCCCCCATCCTGATGCGCCCCTCACTGGTCTTCATCAATAACCACTGAGAACGCATGCATCATCGGCACGACCTCCATCAGGGTCCATACCAATAGCATCATAATCACAAAGGCTTTCCTGCTTGAAATGAGCCTCCATGCCACAGTGGCATCGATCTGCACAATCATCTATAAAGAAAAACATATATAACAGAGTGTGAGCCCCACCGAGCTCGTGAGCAAAACATATTATCATGCATACATATGCAACCACAAACCATATGATCCTACATGATATGCAAGTGTAGATTATTTAATTAGCTACCTAACAATACAGGTAAGGCAGGTTAGTGCTACTACAATCTCCAATATATGTATCCCTAGTTCGGGCTTGGTTACCCTTTCCCGTGATACACCCATTGAGTTGTCGGAGAGGACCAGTCAGCTCCAACATGCTCTCCATGGTCAGCCTGACCTGCCCCCTGTGATTGAACTAGTGAGGTAACTGACTCAATATAATTTCACCTTTCGGTGCTTCCCGACATGTAATTCAAGGATAAACTTTATGTGGCATATAGCCATGATTCACCTATTGGTGCTTCCCAAGCTTGTAGCCCAAGGCTTTCCGGCATATTTGCCTTAGGGCATCCCAGTTGTGCTGAGGCTTCTCGGCGTAAATGCCCGAGGTTTTACGATAGTCCTCATAGTTATCCAACACCTTAACCCCTGTTGGCAAGGGTGCGTAGCACGGGTGATGAATCTCTAACCCCATGTTTATATGGCATCATATGAGTCGGGCGGTGTCAACTGTATCCCATACTACGGGCTACCACCGACCTCATTTCCAAGCCGACTACGACATCTAGTCTATCAATCACAATCATCATGATATATTCAAGCAGTGTTGATCAACAGTCACACGGTGTGTAATAATTGAGAGATTTTAATTGAACAAGTAACACAGCATTACAAATAAAGAATTTAAATTGCCGGCATAAATAATATTGTTACATGTACATACACGATAACATTTCACTCACTTAGGTCTGGTTCTAGAAATTCAGTTGCAGTTTTAGTTTCGGATGCAGTCTGGCAGTAGGGCTTGAGTGCGGGATCAAACCCTAGATATAAATCAGAAATACGTTACTTAATTAATATTCCAAACTATTTTTGGATGTTCTAGGGTTGATCTAGGCTCACTGGGTTAACTCGGTGTTCAGTTGGTCATCACTTGGAATTTCTGGGCCTTGCACTGGGCCTTAGGCCTATGTCCCGATGCATCATCTAGAGATTGTGGTCTAGGGGTAGAGTGGTCATTTATCATAGTGGTACATGTTTCTAGTTTATTTAAGCTTCACAGTACAGTCCCCAACTTGGCAGTGCTGCAGGACCATCATAGATAGGGTTTCCAAGCCCTGCAGGGCCCACTTGGGTACCCAAGGTATTCATTCATGTGGATAGATGTGGGGAGGGGCATTTTGGTCATTTTCTACCTCCCTACACTGATTTGTGGCTCATGGGTGAAGATCCCCAAGTCAGATCAGCAATCCAACAAAATTTCATTCATTGGGCGATGTCTGCATCGCTCAGTGCATCGCCCAGAGATTGCAAAACCGGTAATAGGCTGAGATTCCTAGGTTGTTGGCCATGGGCAGTGCATGGATCTTCTCCCTATGCATGTTAGGTCATCATGGACCCCCAGGGGTATACTTTGCACTGGTCTTTGTGGATTTTCACTAGGGCCCACCACTTGGCTGCCAGGAGCTGTCCAGACAGCCCAGTGAATAGTAATCCAGCATTTCTTCAGTTGCAAATTAAAGTTTTGGCTGCATGCAAGGCTGGTTTCAGGTGTAAAACAGTAATCTACGGCTGTTACAACTCAAGGTTAGGTTGCATGCAGCCAGGGCACACAGATCTGAGCCCAGACTGCCTATTCTTGGTGTAATAGGGCAGTGTAGTCTGGCATCAGCTGGATTTCGGTCTCAGGTGAAGAACAACCATGTAAACAATATCAAAATGCTTAGATCCTTCATGCATCATGTTTGCATGTTGGATCTGAGATGGTTCATGGTAGCCCCTAGCTGTACTGGGCTGCCAATGGCCAGAAATCCATCCAAACACCAAAGAGATGAGGTGGTGAACAGTAGCAGCAAAAGGACAGCATCTCAGAGGTATGTTTCTATACCTGAAATGATCAGAGGCTGCTTGAATCAGGGCCTTGGAGGCTGGGCTGCTCTCTTCCTCCTTCTCCTTCTCTTTCCTTCTTCTTCTCCTTCTCTTTTCTCTCTTTTCTTCTTTCTCCTTCTCTCCACGATTTCAGCAGTAGCCAAAGCTCTAAAATGAGCTAAGGCTACCCCTATTTATAGGCCAGCCCCTAACTAGGGCATGTTTGGCTGTCAAGGCCTCTTTTGAAAGTGCATTTTTGACTAAATTCTCAGCCATTTTGGACACTCAGATGGGGTCCACAGTGATCCAATTTGGTCACTACCCATGGCCAACAACCTTGGAAACTCAGCCAGATCACGTTTTTGAAATCTCTGGGTGATGCAAACATTACCCAGAGACATCGCCCAGTGAATGGAATGTTGCTGTTTTGATGCTCTGACTTGGGGGACTTCACCCATTGGCCATCTAACTGTGTGGGAAGGTGGAAAATGACCTAAATGCCCCTCCCCATATATATTCATGTGAATAACTGCTTTGGGAACCCAAGTGGGCCCCGCAGGACTAGGAAACCCTGCCTGTGATTGGTCCTGCAGCATAGTCAAGTTGGGGACAACACTGTAAGTCTAATGTAACCTAGGATCATGTACCAATACTGTAAATGACCATTTTGCCCAAGGCCACCATCTCTGGATGATGCACCGGGATACAGGCCTAAGGCCCAGTGCAAGGCCCAGAGAATTCCAAGTGATGACCAAATATGCACCGAGTCAACCCAGTGAGCTTAGATCAACCCTAGGACCTCCAAAAATAGATTGGAATATTAAAATGAAAATTTTTTATTTATATCTAGGATTTGATCCCGCGCTCGAGGCCTACAGCCAGACTGGAGCCGGAATTGAATTTGCAACTGAGTTCTTAGAATCAGACCCAGGTGAGTGAAGTATTATCATATATGTATGTGTAACTGTATTACTATGCCAGCAATTAAAATTCTTAAATTATTATTGCTGTGTTATTTAAATTCTGTTCAATTACTCAATTACTACACATTGATTGTCTGTTGATCAACACTGTGATTCTTATCTGATGATTGTGAATGTTAGACTAGATGCCATAGTCGGCTTGGAAATGAGGCCGGTGGTAGCCCGTAGTATGGGATACGGTTCACACCGCCCGACTCATACGATGTCATATAGACATGGGGCTAGAGTTTCATCACCCGTGCTACGTGCCCTTGCCAACAAGGGTTAAGGTGTTGGATAACTGTGAGGACTATCGTAAAACCCTAAAGGCATTTACGTCGGGAAGCCTCAACACAGCTAGGATGCCCTAGGGAAAATATGTCAGGAAGCCTCAGGCTACAAGCTTGGGAAGCACTGAAAAGGTGAATTTTTGGTGGAATGCCACATATAATGATTATGCACTGGTTTGGTGAATTGATATTGAGTCGGTTACCTCACAGGAGTTAATCCAGAGGGCCAGCCAGGCTGACCTGGGTAAGGAGATGCTGGAGCCAGCTGGTTCTCTCTAACAACTCAATGGGTGTATTACGGGAAGGGGTAACCAAGCCCACACCAGGGATACATGTATTGGGGATTGTAGTAGCCCTAACCTAATTTAGCTGTTTTGTTAGGTGGCTAATTAAATAATCTGGACTTGCATATCATGTAGGAACATCTGGATTGTGGTTGCATATGCATGCATGATGATATGTTTTATTCACGGGCTCAGTGGGGTTCACAGTCTATTATACATGTTTTTCTCTTAGATGATTTTGCAGGTCGATGCCACTGTGGCATGGAGGCTCGTTACAAGGAGGAGAGCCCTCATGATTATGATGCTATTGGTGTGGACCCCGATGGAGGGCGTGCCAATGATGCGTGCGTTCTTGGTGGTCACTGATGAAGACCAGTGAGGGGCGCACTTGATGCTTTTTGTCTTGGGGACTCCTTTTTGTTCTTGACAGGAGTTTATCCCTATCTCTGCTTTTGGTTTAGTTGTAGTTTTTCTCTTTCTTTTTGGGGTTGAGTTACCTCACCCTGTATGTATATGTATGTATGTCCTCTTGGCTTTTGTCAGGTTTATCTTTCAGTTGTGGGTTGTATCTAGGAGGGAATGTTTCAAACTCTTTTATGTATATATATATATATATATATATATATATATATATATATATATATATATATATATATATATATCACCATCTTTCCCGTATCGCTACGCTTTCTTTTCTTGTTATAATTGTAGTTTATCTGCAACACTCTGATCTTACTTGTGGTAATGATATGAATGTGGGACCGTGAATGTAATAACTGCTTCTAGATCCGTGGGGTTTGGCGGATTGCCGTTATGCAATTCGGGTCACCTACCTAATCCTCCCAGGGGTTGTTTGGGGTGTGACAATATATACGCCTATAAGAAATACTGTGTATGTATGAACCGAGGGGTGCGAAGCTATGCAAATCCGAACATAGATATGTAGGCATGCTGTAATACGTATTTACGACGTGCAGTGAGCGTAGATCTTACCATACCCTCAGCCTAAGTCAGCCAAGATAAGGATCTAATAGGTTGTCTAGTCAATCTGAGCTCTTTAGACGCTAAGGTACCTCGAGCCAACCCAATTATATTTTTATTGTTTATAGTCACTTAAATTCCAGTAGACATGTACTTAATTCTTTTAATTAAGTATAACCTGATGCTTAGAACCTCTTTATGATAGGACCTACTACCTCAGCCAAGACTGGAGACCCTAGCATCATGCGATACATTAGACAACTGAGGAGAAGACTGATCAAGATACGTGAGATACGAGCTCATGCCAAAAACCAACTAGTAGTTTACTTAGCTCTTGCGAATGCCAATGAATCTGTGGGTCAAGCCATTTACCTATCCTTAGCAGACAAGATTAGAGGCGATATAGCTTACCTTTACATGCAAAACATTATCACTAGTTGGCAATTACAGAGGCTTTCCTGTTAGATCAGGTAAGTAATTAAAAGACTTTTACTTAAAAATTTGAAGTCTCTCATATAGTGTCCTGCATAGCTTATCATTATATAAAATGTTAAGAACATAACACAAAAAAAATAGAAGAAAGAAACACCCCATAACAAACAAAGAAGACATATCTAACAACATACCTTACTGGTGCGACTTATGAAATTCACTGGAACTATGGACTAGGTATGTACATGCACTAACTAGGAATTAATTGTTGACCCCAATAAACAATATTGGAATATTGAACATGCTCCTCTTTTCAGAGAAGCAACAATGGTCAACACAAGAAGAAGTTCACGAGGTGGTCGTAAAGGAAAATAACCTCCTATTATACCGGAGGTTGAACTGCCAAATGGGACTGAGGCTCAAAATTCTAAAGCATCGGCTGCTTCGTTAGAGGCACCAGCGCCTGCACAAGCCACTGCTGTAGCACCTCAGCCGAGTATGGCAGCCGACGAAGTAACTGCGTTCATGACCACTATGATGCGGACCATGCAATAGCAACAAGAAATTCTTGGTCAGATGTCTACGCAGTTTGCAACCATGATGCATGAGCGAACAGCACCACCTCCACTGCTCAACCGACCCGTACTATTTCCACCACCTGTGCCTCAACACTTAGTGGAAAACTCTACCGCCAAGGTTATGGATAGATTCAAGAAACTCCAACCACCCGCATTTTCCAAGATAAACTTCCGAGGCAATATAGCTAGAACGATGGATTAGTGCCTTAGAGAAGGCACTTGAAGTGCTCGACTACACGGATGCACAGCAACTGAAATGTGCAGGTTATCAGTTATAGAATGAGGCTGAAGCTTGGTGGAAGGCTACTAAGCCCAATTTGGAAGCCACTCATCTAAATCCCACGTGGGAGCAATTTAAAGAAGTTTTCTTCAAGAACTATTTCCCAGAGAACTTCAGGGATAGGAAAGAAGCTGAGTTCACCGCACTAGTGCAAGGGACCAAGTCAGTGTTGGATTACTAACAGCGGTTTAAAGACCTGTTCCATTTCGCTCCAGAGCACCTGAGAGGGGAAGTTAGTAAGGCAAAGAAATTTGAGAAGGGACTCAAAACTGAGATTGGATCAGTACTATCAATTATGGACATCCGGGACTATGCTCAGATGGTCGACAAGGCGAAGACAATGGAAGATAGATTTAAAGACAAAGAGAAAGAGAAAGCTGTGACGTCGCCCGGGTTAGGCAAGAGGCCAAATAATTTCTAGACTTTCGGTTGGCCCAACAAAGCTTACCGTGGAACCAGCTCGCACCCCAATTCGACTCAGTACCGTAGGCCGAACGTGGGTCAAAACCCTTTCCCCCCCACTTTCAATCGACCTACTCAATCGGCTATGAGTCAGGCGACGACGGCAGCTACAACAGCTCGACCAAACACAAGTCAAGTGAGCCAAGTCTCTACACCAGCTGTACCACCCTATAAGTGTTATGTGTGCAACAAGGAAGGGCACATGGCCAAGAAATGCAGATTGCATGGGTACAACAACAACTCGCCGAATCAGCCCTATGCTAGACCTTTTCAGCCATGGGACAGTCGGGCTCGAGGAAAGGTGTTCGCAATGATAAATGAAGAAGCTGAGGCAAACCCCGATGTATTGATAGGTAAGTTTGCTAAACACTACTAAATTATAGGGAATAACTAGTTTACTTCATGTAACCTAAATTATGTACAAACCCTAGGTACCTTAAGTGTCTCAACCATACCTGCACGAGTATTATTCGACTCGGGTGCATCCCACTCTTTTATTTCCACCACCTTTGCGAGTAGGATGAAAGATCAACCGAGAGACATCGGGCACGAGTTAGTAGTCAGCACACCGACGGGTAGTGTCATGAGTTTGAAAGAGGTATACGACCCTTGCCAGATAGAGATTTGTGGGAAGAATCTAACCGCTCAGTTGATAAAGTTTGATATGAAGGACTTTGACGTGATATTAGGTATGGATTGGCTATCCGCCTACGGTGCAAACGTCATATGTGCGGAAATGAAAATTCTATTCAAAATGGAAGATGGGTCAGTTTTCACCTATTAAAGTGAACCAAAAAGGAAACCCAAAAGGATAACCTTATCCGCTCTTCAGGCATAGAAGTTACTGGATGATGGATGTCAAGGCTTTTTTGCCACAGTGATAGACACCGAGGCAAAGATAAAGCCTTTGGAGGAACTTGACGTCGTCAGGGAATTTCCTGATGTTTTCCCAGAAGATCTGACTCAACTACCGCCTGACTGTGAAATAGAGTTCACGATTGATCTAATTCCTGGTGCAACACCGGTATCCAAGGCACCATATCGAATGGCACCAATCGAACTAAAGGAGTTGCAGGTCCAACTTCAAGACCTGTTGAAGAAGGGATTTATACGACCCAGTGTATCACCCTGGGGAGCACCCGTGCTATTCGTGAAGAAGAAGGATGGTAATATGCGGCTGTGTATCGACTACCGCGAGCTGAATAAGCTGACCATAAAAAATCGATAACCGTTGCCGCGCATCGATGACCTATTTGACCAGCTACAAGGAGCGAGAGTTTTCTCCAAAATTGATCTTAGGTTGGGATACCATCAATTGAAGATCAAGAGCAGTGATATTCACAAAACGGCATTCAGAACTCAATATGGACACTATGAATTCTTGGTTTTATCGTTCGGGTTAACCAACGCCCCAACAGCGTTCATGGACATGATGAACAGGGTATTCCATGACGTGTTGGATAAGTTCATCATTGTGTTTATTGATGATATTCTGGTGTACTCCAAGAGTGAGGAAGAGCATGCTTGACACCTTACCTTTATGTTGCAACGGTTGCGGGAACACCAACTTTACGCCAAGTTCAGCAAGTGTGAATTTTGGCTACACCAAATTGGATTCCTGGGACACATCGTCATCGTGGACGGCATTAAAGTAGACCCAGGCAAGGTGAAAGTGGTTCTCGAGTGGGAGACTCCGAAGAGTGCCACTGAGATTATAAGTTTTTTAGGTTTGGTCGGGTATTACTGTCGATTTATTAAAAATTTCTCATGCATCTTGGCACCCATGACAAAACTCATAAAGAAGGGCGCCAAGTTTGAGTGGAATGAAGCATTCAAGAAAAGCTTTCAGGAATTGAGAAACTGATTGGTAACAGCTTCAGTTTTGACCATTCTGGACGGCATCGAAGGAATGGTAGTATATACTGACGCATCCAGGACAGGATTGGGTGGTGTCCTAATGCAGAAGGGTAAAGTGGTCGACTACGCCTCCAGATAATTGAAGGAACATGAAAAGAACTACCCCACTCATGATTTAGAATTGGCAGTGGTAGTCTTCGCATTAAAGATATGGCGGCATTACCTATACAGTGAAAAGAGTGAAATCTTCAGCGATCACAAAAGTCTGATGTATTTCTTCCCCCAAAAGGAGCTAAATATGAGACAGAGGCAGTGGTTAGAACTGGTGAAGGACTACGACTGTGAAATCCAGTACCACCCCAGCAAGGCCAACATTATTGCGGATGCGTTAAGTAGAAAATCTCAGACTGCATCCCACACTTCCTTGGTTGTAAGCGAACAGTTATATGAAGAAGCTCAGAAGCTTGATCTAGAACTCGTGATCGAAGGAACAGCTATACAACTAGCAGCTATAGATTTGCAGTCGTCGATACGAGAGGAGGTAATTGTGAAGCAATCATTGGACCCCGAGCTGGCCAAGATTATTTGGGAAGTACAACAAGGAGTCCATAAGGACCTAAATTTTCCATTGGCCCATGATGGTGCATTAAAGTTTCATTGACCCCGAACCCTTAAAGAGGCACACAACTCACCCTATACAATTCACCCCGGAAGCACGAAGATGTACAAGGACTCGAAGAAGTATTACTAGTGTATTGGGATGAAAGAGACCATAGCGATATATGTGTCCAAGTGCCTCACCTGTCAATAGATAAAAGCAGAGAGACACCGACCGTATGAACTATTGCAGCCGCTCCCCATACCTGAATGGAAGTGGGAAAGGATTACTATGGACTTCGTAACAAATCTACCCAACACCAGGAAAGGGATGAATTCGATTTGGGTAATTATAGATGGACTGACAAAGGCAGCTCACTTCGTACCAATCAAGATAAGTTATTCAATGGAAAAGCTTGCCCAGCTATATATAGAAAATATAGTCCGCTTACATGGCATGCCTATCAGCATCGTGTCTGACAGAGATCCTCGATTTACCTCAAGGTTTTGGAGGAGTTTACAGAAGGCTTTGGGGTCTCAACTGAATCTTAGTACTGCTTTCCATCCGTAGATGGATGGACAATCAGAAAGAACTATCCAGACTCTGGAAGACATGCTCAGAGCCTGTGTCTTGGAAATGAGTGATAGTTGGGATGCCCACATACCTCTGGTGGAATTTGCATACAATAATAGTCATCACTCCACCATTGGGATGGCACCGTTTGAAGCACTCTATGGCTGGAAATGCCAAAACTTGTTATATTGGGATGAGGTCGGTGAACGAAGATATATCGGGCCAGAGATGATACAAGCAACATGTGACAAGGTGGATATCATAAGAGAGAAAATCAAGGCGGCCCAGTCAAGACAAAAAAGTTATGCGGATAATCGAAGAAAGGATATCGAATTCAAAGTTGGGGAAAAAGTGTTCATTCGAGTGCCAACAAAGGGATTGCTATGCTTCAGCAAGAAGGGCAAGCTGAGCCCAAGATTCATCGGTCCTTATGAAATCCTCAACAAGGTAGGACTCGTAGCATACCAGCTGGCATTACCACCATCTTTGCAAGGCATCCATGAAGTTTTCCATGTGTCAATGCTAAGGAAATACATTAACAATCCGATACATGTACTCTCAACTGAACCTGAACAGTTGGATGTACATATGACCTACGAAGAACAGCCTTCAGAGATATTGGATAGAAAGGAGCATAACCTCCATAACCGCAAAGTTACCTTTGTAAAGGTTCGATGGGGAAACAATCCGATAGAAGAAGCTTCCTGGGAACGTGAGGAAGAAATGAAAGAGAAATATCCCCAACTCTTTGAGATACAAGGTAAGCCAATTTCGAGGACGAAATTTTTGTAAGGTGGAGAGAAATGTCAAACCCTGCTCCTAGCTTACTAGAATTTTGATTGAAGGACAAGAACCCCTGACATGGCACCCAAGCACACTGTGGAGTATCACTCCAGTTATTGAAATTGATGAAGAAACCCTGAGGATGACCTCCTACATGCCTGTCAATAGATGGATCACTGACCCTTGCAACTGCACAGCTCATAGCATAATGTATTGCCTGGACTCCAGGTATTCTCTCTCCTCTTCATAACTGTGGGTCCCACCCCTAAAAATGTGTGTAAAAGACCCTAAGTGACATGTGGGTACAAGGCCCTGTCCCTAAGCCAAACCCATGTGCAAGCCCACTGAGTTTCAGCCTTGCTGAAATCTCTGGGCGATGCAAACACCACCTAGAGACATCGCCCAAAGTGCAAAACAACATTATTTAAAGGATTTAAATTATGGGGACAACCCATATTGGACATGGGCACCCTCCATAAGTTGAGGGGAGTCTGAGGGACCACCTCATACCCTTGGATCACTATGGACCCCACCTGAGTGCCTAGAATGGCTGTGAATGCAGTTAAAGTCAAGGCTGGGCAATAAATACCAGTGCCTTGGGTTCATTTTAGACTCTTGTCTACTATTCAAATCATGGGGGAAGGGAGAAGAAAGAAAAGGAAGAAAAGAGACGAAGAAGAAGAAGGAAGGAAAGAGGGAGCAGCCTACACCTCTGGGACCTGATTTTGGGCCACCCCAGACCTGTGCAGGTATAAACAACCCTGCTCTACCTGCTGCCTTGATGATTTACTACTTTTCTCTTTGAATCTCTGGTGTTTTAATGGATTTTTTTACCACTGGCAACCCAGAATAGCTGGGGACTGCCAAGTACCATCCCAGTTCTGCCATGCAAACATGATGCATGGAAGATCTGAGTGTTTAATGATGATTCCTATATCTATTTTACAAATCTGGAATCGAAACCAGGTTGTGCTTGGCTGTACTGCTCAGTTACATTGAAAACAGGCTATTTGGAGTCCTGATTTCTTGTCCTGGATGCATCGAACCTAACCCTAGGTAGCAATAGCCTTGGATTACTATTTTACACTTGAATCCAGCCTTCCATGTAGCTAAAACCAAGTTTTGTAACTGGAGAAATCATGGGTTACTATTCACTGGGCTGTCTGGGCAGCCAAGTGGTGGGCCCAGGTAAAAATCTAAGGTGTCCAGTGTAAAGAACACCCCTAGGGGTCCATGATGACCTAACATGCATGGGGGAATGATGTGGCCACTGCCCATGGCCAGCAACCTTGGAATCTCAGCCTGTTCACGTTTTTGCAATCTTTGGGCGATGCAGACATCACCCAGAGACATCGCCGAGTGAAGAAAAATTTGCTGTTTTGATCCTCACCCTAGGGCCATGAATCAGTATGGGAAGATGGAAAATGACCAAAAAGCCCCTTCCCATATCTGTCCATATGTGGGAATGCTTTGGGTACCCAAGTGGGCCCCACGGGACTTGGAAACCCTACCTGTGATTGGTCCTGCAGCACTGTCAAGTTGGGGATAGCATTGTAAAACTAATGTGACCTTGAAACATGTACTGATGTGGTAAATGACCATTCTACCCCTAGGCCACCAACTCTGGATGATGCACCGGGATATAGGCCTAAGGCCAAGTGCAAGGCCCAGAGAATTCCAAGTGATGACCAACTATTCACCGAGTCAACCCAGTGAGCTTAGATCAACCCTAGGACATCCAAAAATAGTTTGGAATATTAAATGACAAGTTTCTGATTTATATCTAGGATTTGATCCCGCACTCGAGGCCTACAGCCAGACTGCAGTCGGAACTAAATTTACAACGAGTTCTTAGAACCAAACCCAGGTGAGTGAAGTATTATCATATATGTATATGTAACTATATTACTATGCCGGCAATTAAATTCTTAAATTATAAATGTTGTGTTATTTAAAATCTGTTCATTTACTCAAAATTATTACACATTGATTGTTTGTTGATCAACACTGTAATTTTTACATAATGATTGTGAATGTTAGACTAGATGTCGTAGTCGGCTTGGAAACTAGGCCAGTGGTAACCCGTAGTATGGGATATGGTTTACACTGCTCGACTCGTATGATTCCATATAGACATGGGGCTAAAGTTTCATCACCCATGCTACGCACCCTTGCCAACAGGGGTTAAGGTGTCGGATAATTATGAGGACTACCGTAAAACCCTAGAGGCATTTACGCTGGGAAGCCTCAGTACAGCTGGGATGCCCCAGGGCAAATATGCCAAGAAGCCTCAGGCTACAAGCTTGGGAAGCACCAATAGCTGAATTTTTGGCTGAGTGCCACACATAAAATTTATCCTTGAATTACATGTCGGGAAGCACCGAAAGGTGAGATTATATTGAGTTGGTTACCTCATAGGAGTTAATCTAGGGGACCGGTCGGGATGTCTTGAGTAGGGAGATGCTAGAGCCGACTGGTTCTCTCCGACAACTCAATAGGTGTATCGCGGGAAGGGGTAACCAAGCCCGCACCAGGGTTACATGCATTGGGGATTGTAGTAGCACTGACTTGACTTAGCTGTTTTGTCAGGTGGCTAATTAAAATAATATGGACTTGCATATCATGTAGGAACATGTGGATTGTGGTTGCATATGCATGCATGATGATATGTTTTACTCACGGGCTCAGTGGGGCTCATACTCTATTATATATGTTTTTCTCTTAGATGATTGTGCAGATCGATGCCACTATGGCATGGAGACTTGTTACGAGGAGGAGAGCAGTCAGTCATGATTATGATGCTATTGGTATGGACTCTGATAAAGAGTGTGCCAATGATGCGTGCGTTCTCGATGGTCATTGATGAAGACCAGTGAGGAGCACACTTGATGCTTTTTGTCTTGGGGACTCCTTTTTGTCCTTGACAGGAGTTTATCCCCATCTTTGCCTTTGGTTTAGTTGTAGTTTTTCTCTTTCTTTTTGGGGTTGAGTTATCTCACACTGTATATATATGTATGTATTTCCTTTTGGCTTTTGTCAGCTTTATCTTTCAGTTGTGGGTTGTATCTGGGAGGGAATGTTTCAAAACTCTTTTATGTATATATATATATCACCATCATTCCCGTATCGCTACGCTTTCTTTCTTGTTATAACTGTAGATTATCTGCAGCACTCTGATCTTACTTGTAGTAATGTTATGAATATGGGACCGTGAATGTAATAACTGCTTCTAGATCCGTGGGAATTGGCAGATTGCTGTTACATAATTTAGGTCACCTACCCAATCCTCCCTGGGGGTGGTTTGGGGTGTGACAATTCTCCTACTAAAAAGACATCCCCGAGAATGTCCCTCGGCCCCTTCAGTGGTCAACTGAGACACCCGGTGGGTGATAGGAATGGAAGGCACAATAGCAGTGTCCCTCTTTCTTTTTGGGGCCATGAGGTCACCTGCACACATGAGGCAACATCAAGTAGAATAGCAAGAAGATAAGCCAAAGTGGAATAATAATGTATGTGATTGATAAATAAGTTTGGAAAAGTAAAATGCCTAAGTAATGTGGAGATGATTTGGAGAGAAGATTATACATGATCGAAAGGATATATATAGGCAATGATAATATATAATGGGAACGTGGAAAATCATTGGAGATGAGTTTGGAGAAAGGAGAAGAGACAAGATTAATATGCAAACAAGCCCCACGTGTGACCCCTTATGTGTGGATGTGAAGGGTAGGACTGATGCAAGCAATGAGCATATGTTAATTATCTTAAACCCCATTATATGCCAAACAAACAAGTGGTGGAATGGAATATCCCAACATGAGACAAGAATCATTTGTTGAGGAAAGAAAATGAATACCAAGGATTGTGCAAATAATCCCAAGAATATAGAATGCATTCGGGAATACATTAAGAGAATGAACTATCGAGAAACGAAGATAGACTCCAAGGATTTTATCTACTGTTATACAAACGTATAAGAAATGTACTTTATGGTATATCAATGAAATGATTTGGTGAAGCCTAGATACATGTAGTGGATTAAATATGATTTTGAAAGGGGTTCTCAAGCATGAAGGAATTGAAGAGTTATCCAAAAAGGCCTTAGTCTAAATCAATTTTGGCATGAACATGGTGTATATGGCCATAAGAATGCAAACAAAGCTAAGACATGATCATATTTAGAGTGAATTACCATGAATCTAAGAGGAAATGAAAAAGGAAGATGAAGAGACACAAGTGAAATCTCTCAATAAGAAGAATAGAGGATTGAAAGGAAAATGGAGAAGAGAAATTTTACCTTAATCAAGTAGAAAGTGATCTTTGAGGCTTGAAGTTGTAAGAGAACTCCTCAAGAAATCTGTAGAGCTTTCCCCCTCTCCCTGCGGTTATGTTTTCTTTTGGAGCCAAATGAGTTTTAAAACTCACGGTTCTATTTTTGGTTAAAATTCCCCGAACGTACGAACGAACGGAATCAGTTATCGTGACTCCGCTCGTCAATCCGCCCCGCACAAAATTTGAAAATTTATGATTTTATAACTGACTGGATCAACGAACGGATCCACCGTCATGAGTCCGCCCGTAGATCCGATCGATTCATATTCTCTCAGACTTTTGAACTTCTGAGAACGGACGAACAAACGAATTCACGTTCCACATCTGCCCGTTAGTCCGCTCTCCCTGTCTTACGAGGGAAACACGAACGGAACCAGAGCACTGATATCGCTCATGAGTCCGCTCGCTGTTCTTTTAGAATTTAGCCCCTAGACTTTTGAGACCTTTTGACCACACCCATATATGTTGATTGTGTGCCTATACCCTAGGTTGGACACCTAGTTGTGTAACCCAATTATGGGGGCCACCTAAGTGTAGTCAATACCTTGAACAAAAAGGGATTGGAACTTGTACCCGACTGGGCTAACCAGTAAGGAATGGCAAGCATTAATGACCGCCGTGACTCTCCTCTTACCTAAAAGGGAGGTGAGTTACCCTTGTGAATGAAGGCCCTTAGATTCTGCGAAGTAAGGACCCAATTAAGGGTAGGAAGCCTAAACCTGTGGGTAGGTATTAAGGAAGTAAGGTAATAGGCTGGCTTGGACTAGTTCATTTGAGTGGGCCACGAGGATCACGTGCGTCTGGAGGCCATTTATGATACCATAAGTTAGTGATGACTCTATTAGTACTTTACTTGGTTCCTCCAAACCATGTTTAGACTCATAGAGGGAGTCCCACATTGCGAGTTGACCCTCCAGAAAGGCTTAGCAAACCGTACCAGAGAACTTTTGTTCTCATGGATTGACCTAAATGACAGATATGTCCATAAGGGTATGAATGTAATTCTTAAATTTTTGCCTATGAATTTGTGTGGTATATGTATATATATATACAGATAGATATGTCCCTTAAGACCTTGGACTTGTGTGACTAAAGTGATTCTCTAGTACTACAAGTATAACCTTACCTTGGCCTTGCTGTGATCACTTAGTCGAACCTAGACCCTAGGTCATGTTGATCATGGGTTAATAGTAAATGAACTTAATAATGATTGGGTAAATTAATTAGCATGAGTTGACTTAGGCCTACCATAGGAGGTTGTTTGGCTCTCAAAAGAGAACCATAAAGGACTTTTTTCCTGTGTAGTCACCATGAGACGGGTATAGAGATTTTGAAAGCTAAAACTGAAGGATGTAATAAGATCTTCTCCAACGACAGATATGAATGGAGTAATGGGTCACCAAATGCATTCCCTCCGTATTGGGAGTGAACAATAGGAGATTCCATCAATATTCCAAGGCATTCTAAAGTTGGGCGAGGTAATGAGATAGCCAGAAGTGACAACATTCAGAGTGTGAACCCTATTGTGGGGACTGGATAGGTTAAACCTCGTAACCCAAGGGTAACTAGATATTGAAGACCTGAGTTGTATCACTTGATCTAGAGGACCTAGAGAACTTTCTATCCCTTATGACTCAGTTTAGTGTTGAAGGCAATGTGGGTACCCCTGGAATGTGGTAGCTACCGAGCCTTAACCCAATGAAGCTTAGGGTTACTATGAACCACACCCCTGTGGTAATATGACCATGTAAGGAGGTGGAGTGTGGGACCCGACCTGTTGTGTCAACTAGACACTACCTTACTTTGACCCGACCTCGACTTAGTTCAAGTAGTGGGTATTTGGAGGTATTGTTGTTCAACAAGCCTTTACCCTTGAGACCTGGGTTGCCTCAAATTTCAAGGAAAAAATTATTAATAAGGTTGGGGGGGATGTTACACCCGCACCCCAAATGTCCCCTTATACCCCGGGGCAATCCAGACCTTACCCAATGGGTAATGCCTTATGGCCATGGTCAACCCTGATGACCTTGAACTAAAAATATTATAATAAGAACCCCCTCAAAGACCTGGAGGTGTGGGCCAAAGCCCCACCACTTTCCTTATTTTGCGATGCCTTGGTTGATTGTCGGCCCAGGGTGAGGTAATGGTCTAGGTGGGGGCTTGGACCTATTTGTGCCCCTGGCTCGTGCCGTAAGCGGTGCCTCACGTGGGCCGACTCTTGATGGGGCTTTGTTAAATCCCACCAAAGACGATGCTGCATGTTTTTTAAAACACCATGCATAACGATGTGTTGCTATCCAGTGGGGTTTTGTGGTACCATGGTTGATTATTGGCCCAGGGTGAGGTAATGGCCCAGGTAGGGGCTTGGACCTATTTGTGTCCCTGGCTCATGCCGCAAGAGGTGCCTCACATGGGCCAACTTTTGATGGGGCTTTGTCAAATAGCCCACAAACGATGTTGCATGTTTTCATAAAACCATGCATAACGATGTGTAGCTATCCAGTGGGGTTTTGCAGTACCTTGGTTGATTGTCAGCCTAGGGTGAGGCAATGGCCTAGGTGGGGGCTTGGACCTATTTATGTCTCGGGCTCGTGCCACAAGCTATGCCTCACGTGGATCAGTTTTTGACGGGGTTTTATCAAATTGCACCATAGGTGATGTTGCATGATTTTCAAAACACCATGCATAACAAAGTGTTGCAATCCAGTGGGATTTTATGGTGCCTTGGTTGATTGTTGGCCTAGGGTGAGGTAATGGCCAAGGTGGGAGCTTGGACCTATTTGTGTCCTTGGCTCGTGCCGTAAGCGGTGGCTCACGTGGGCCGATATTTGATGGGGTTTTGTCAAATTGCACAATAGACGGTGTTGCATGTTTTTCAAAACATCATGCATAACGACGTGTTGCTATCCAGTGGGGTTTTGCGGTTCCTTGGTTGATGGTCGGCCCAGGGTGAGGTAATGGCCTAGGTGGGGGCTTGGACCTATTTATGTCCCGGGCTCGTGCCTCAAGCGGTGCCTCATGTGGGCCAACTTTTGATGAGGTTTTGTCAAATTGCACCACAGACGATGTTGCTTGATTTTCAAAACACCATGCAGAATGAAGTGTTGCTATCCAGTCGGGTTTTGTGGTGCCTTAGTTGATTGTTGGCCCAGGTTGAGGTAATGGCCTAGGTGGGGGCTTGAACCTATTTGTGTCCCTAGCTCGTGCCATAAGCGGTGCCTCACGTGGGCCAACTTTTGACGGGCTTTGTCAAATCGCACCACAGACGATGTTGTATGTTTTTCAAAACACTATGCATAACGATGTGTTGCTATCCAGTGGGGTTTTGGGGTACCTTGGTTGATTGTCGGTCTAGGGTGAGGTAATGGCCTAGGTGGGGGCTTGGACCTATTTATGTCCTTGGATCGTGTCGTAAGTGGTGCCTCACGTGGGCTGACTTTTGATGGGGTTTTGTCAAATCGCACCACAGACGATGTTGCATGTTTTTCAAAACACCATGCATAACAAAGTGTTGCTATCTAGTGGGGTTTTACGGTGCCTCGGTTGATTGTCGGCCCAGGGTAAGGGTAATGGCCTAGGTAGGGATTTAGAACTATTTGTGTCCCTGGCTAGTACCGCATGTGGTGCCTCATGTGGGCCGATGTTTGACGGGGCTTTGTCAAATCTTATCACAATCGATGTTGCATGTTTTTCAAAACACCATGCATAACGATGTGTTGCTATCCAGTGGGGTTTTACGATACCTTGGTTGATTGTTGGCCCAGGGTGAGGTCATGGCCTAGGTGGGGGCTTAGACCTATTTGTGTCCCAGGCTCATGCTGCAAGCGGTGCCTCACGTGGGCTAACTTTTGACGGGGTTTTGCCAAATCGCACCATTGACGATGTTGCATGTTTTTTAAAACACCATGCATAGCAAAGTGTTGCTATGTAGTGGGGTTTTATGGTGCCTTGGTTGATTGTCGGCTCAGGGTGAGGTAATGGCCCAGGTTGGGGCTTGGACCTAATTATGTCCCTGGCTCGTGCCGCAAGCGGTGCCTCACGTGGGCCGACTTTTGATGGGGCTTTGTCGAATCGCACAACAGATGATGTTGCATGTTTTTCAAAACACCTAGCATAACGATGTGTTGCTATCCAATGGGGTTTTACGGTACCTTGGTTGATTGTCGGCCCAGGGTGAGGTAATGGCCTAGGTGGGGGCTTGGACCTATTTGTGTCCCTGGCTCGTGCTGCAAGTGGTGCCTCACTTGGGCCGACTTTTGACGGGGTTTTATCAAATCGCACCACAGACGATGTTGCATGTTTTTCAAAACACCATGCATAACAAAGTGTTGTTATCCAGTGGGGTTTTGCAGTGCCTTGGTTGATTGTCTGCCCAGGGTGAGGTAATGGCCTGGGTGGGGGCTTGGACCTATTTGTGTCCCTAGCTTGGGCTAGAAGCAATGTCTCACATGGGCCAACTTTTGACGGGGCTTTGCCAAATCGCACCAGAAATGATATTTGCATAATTTTCAAAATACCATGCATACGATGTGTTACCTCTTGTTAGATTATTGCTCGTTGTGGGAAATCGAATTCAATCTTTCATGCTAAGCGGGGCCTTCAAGCATTGGTCTTACTCATTCCTTCTAAAAGTTGGTTGGGTGGTGCCATTTCTTATTTGTGGACGTGATGCATGTGAGTGGCTTTGGGTTTTCTTGTGATAGTTGGGTCTTTACTTGTTTATTGAACCACTAGGCATAGATACCTTTGCGGGTTGTGATTTGGGCTGTTAGTGCCTTTGGTCAGCATGACAAGGTTCCAGTGTTTCTTACCTAGTCGGATGGAAAGAAATCAGCCCCTTGATTCTCATTCTGTATCTTGCCTGCCCTTGTGTTGGTGTGAGGTGGCTTTGAATGCAATGCATGTGCTACCATGCCTTTCGAGGTTCTGGTGAATGTACATTGTGTGTTCTCCAGGATGTGGGACATTTCATGGCCAAGTGGATGTGAGTTCTCTTGTATCATTTGGTTATGATTCGTTGCATAAGAAAAGATAGATTGTCATGTCCGTCTTGATTTACATCATCCAATGCAATTGAGGGATGTTCTTCATGCGGAACGGGCATCAAGAAGGAAACTACCTAGTTGATCCTGCTAGTAGCCACATGCTTGTCTAAAAGATTAAGCCATGCATGTGTAAGTATGAACTAATTCAGACTGTGAAACTGCAAATGGCTCATTAAATCAGTTATAGTTTATTTGATGGTATTTGCTAATCGGATAACCGTAGTAATTCTAGAGCTAATACGTGCACTAAACCCTAACTTTTGGAAGGGATGCATTTATTAGATAAAAGGTCGACGCGGGCTTGGCCCGTTGCTCTGATGATTCATGATAACTCGATGGATTGAATGGACTTTGTGCCAGTGACGCATCATTCAAATTTTTGCCCTATCAACTTTCGATGGTAGGATAGTGGCCTACTATGGTGGTGACGGGTGACGGATAATTAGGGTTCGATTCCGGAGAAGGAGCCTGAGAAACGGCTACCACATCCAAGGAAAGCAGCAAGCATGCAAATTACCCAATCCTGACACGGGGAGGTAGTGACAATAAATAACAATACCGGGCTCTTTGAGTCTTGTAATTGGAATAAGTACAATCTAAATCCCTTAACGAGGATTCATTGGAGGGCAAGTCTGTTGCCAGCAGCCGCGGTAATTCCAGCTCCAATAACATATATTTAAGTTGTTGCAATTAAAAAGCTCGTAGTTGGACTTTGGGATGGGCCGATAGGTCTGCCTCATGGTGTGTACCGGTCGTCATGTCCCTTCTGTCGGTGATGCGCTCCTGGCCTTAATTGGCCGGGTCGTGCCTCCGACACTATTACTTTGAAGAAATTAGAGTGATCAAACTAAGCCTACGCTTTGTATACAATAGCATGGGATAACATCATAGGATTTTGGTCCTATTACGTTGGCCTTCAGGATCCGAGTAATGATTAATAGGGACAGTCAGGGGCATTCGTATTTCATAGTCAGAGGTGAAATTCTTGAATTTATGAAAGACGAACCACTACAAAAGCATTTGCCAAGGATGTTTTCATTAATCAAGAAGGAAAGTTGGCGGCCCGAAGATGATCAAATACCATCCTAGTCTCAACCATAAATGATGCCGACTAGGGATCGATGGATGTTGCTTTTAGGACTCCGCCGGCACCTTATGAGAAATCATAGTTTTTGGGTTTTTGGGGGAGTATGGTCGCAAGGCTGAAATTTAAAGGAATTGAAGGAAGGGCACCACCAGGAGTGGAGCCTACGGCTTAATGACTCAACATGGGGAAACTTACCAGGTCCAGACATAGTAAGGATTGACAGACTGAGAGCACTTTCTTGATTCTATGGGTGGTGGTGCATGGCCGTTCTTAGTTGGTGGAGCGATTTGTTTGGTTAATTCTATTAACAAACGAGACCTCAGCCTGCTTACTAGCTATGTGGAGGTACCCTCCATGGCCAGCTTCTTAGAGGGAATATGTCCGTTTAGGCCACAGAAGTTTGAGGCAATAACAGATCTGTTATGCCCTTAGATGTTCTGGGCGGCATGCGCGCTACACTGATGTATTCATCGAGTCTATAGCCTTGGCCAACAGGCCTTGGCTGCCCCTAGTTGCGGTGAGCGAACCGGGAAGATCCTAGCTTAAGAATCAGACGGCCTCATCGTCTAAATTGTAGTTTGTAGAAGTGTCCTCAGTAGTGGACCGGGCCCAAGTCCCCTACAAGGGGGCACCGGAGAGGGTGAGAGCCCCGTCGTGCCATCAAGCACTGTCGGTGAGTCGGGTTGTTTGGGAATGCAGCCCCAAAAGGGCGGTAAATTCCATCTAAGGCTAAATATGGGCGAGAGATCGCTAGCGAACAAGTAACACGAGGGAAAGATGAAAAGGACTTTGAAAAGAGAGTCAAAGAGTGCTTGAAATTATTGGGAGGGAAGCGGATGGGGGTTGGCGATGCGCCTCGATCAGATGTAGAACGATGTACACTTGGTTCACCGCTCGACTAGAGGCGTGGACTAATGTGGATTGTGGCGACGCCCCCAAGCCCGGGTTATCGTGCTATGCCGTAGGAGACATCATTGCCACGATCATGGTAGGCAGCAAGCGCCTTCATGGCGTGCCACTAGGAAACTACATGCTCCGGGCATCGGCCTGTCGGGCTCCCCATGTGAACAGTCTTGAAACACAAACAAAGGAGTCTGACATGTGTGCGAGTCAACGGGCGAGTAAACCCATAAGGCGCAAGGAAGCTAACTAGTGGGATCCCCCTATGGGTTCCACCACCGACCGACCTTGATCTTCTAAGAAGGGTTCATGTGAGAGCATACCTGTCGGGACCCAAAAGATGGTGACCTATGCTTGAGCAGGGCGAAGCCAAAGGAAACTCTGGTGGAGTCCTGCAGCGATACTAACGTGCAAATCCTTCGTCTGACTTAGGTATAAGGGTGAAAGACTAATCCAACCATTTAGTAGTTGGTTCCCTCCAAAGTTTCCCTCAGGATAGCTGGAGCTCGCGGGCGAGTTCTATCAAGTAAAGCCCATGATTAGAGGCATCAGGGGCGCAATGCCCTCAACCTATTCTCAAACTTTAAATAGGTAGGACAGTGCAGCTGCTTCATTGAGCCGTGCCACAAAATTGAGAGCTTCAAGTGGGCCATTTTTGGTAAGCAGAACTGGCAATGCGGGATGAACCGAAAGCCGGGGTACGATGCTGGATTGTGCGCTAACTTAGAACCCATAAAGGGTATTGGTCGATTAAGACAGCAGGATGGTGGTCATGGAAGTTGAAATCCACTAAGGAGTATGTAACAACTCATCTGCCGAATCAACTAGCCCCGAAAATGGATGGCGCTGAAGCGTGCAACCTATACCTGGCTGTCTGGGCAACTACCAAGCCCTGATGAGTAGGAGGGTGCGGCGGTCGCTGTAAAACCTGGGGCGTGAGCCCGGGCGGAGCGGCCGTTGGTGCAGATCTTGGTGGTAGTAGCAAATATTCATATGAGAACTTTGAAGGCCAAAGAGGGGAAAGGTTCCATGTGAGCGACACTTGCACATGGGTTAGTCGATCCTAAGGGATGAGGGAAGCCCATCAGAGAGCGTGTATGCACATGTGCTCCGAAAGGTAATTGGGTTAAAATTCCTGAACCGGAACGTGGCGGCTGACGGCAGTGTTAGGAAGTCCGGAGACATCGGCGGGGGCCTCGGAAAGAGTTATCTTTTCTGTTTAACAGCCAGCCAACCCTAGAAATGGCTTAGCCGGAGGTAGGGTCTAGCGGCTGGAAGAGCACTGCACATCACGTGGTGTTCGGTGCGCCCCCGGTGGCCCTTAAAAATCCGAAGGACCGAGTGCCGACCACGCCTGGTCGTACTTATATCCGCATCAGGTCTCCAAGGTGAACAGCCTCTGGTCAATGGAACAATGTAGGCAAGGGAAGTTGGAAAAATGGATCCGTAACCTCAGGAAAAGGATTGGCTCTGAGGGCTGGGCACGGGGGTCCACTCCTAAACCTGTCAGCTGTCGGCTGACTGGTCGAGCTACTTCCTCGGTGGGAGTGGGTCACCGCATATCGGCCAGGGGACGGATTGGGAATGGCCCCCTCCGGGGTCTTCCCCAGGCTTCGAATAGTTGACTCAAAACTGGTACGGACAAGGGGATCCGACTGTATAATTAAAATAAAGCATTGCGATGGTCCCTGTGGATGCTCATGCAATGTGATTTCTGCCCAGTGCTCTGAATGTCAAAGTGAAGAAATTCAACCAAGCGCGGGTAAACGGCGGGAGTAACTATGACTCTCTTAAGGTAGCCAAATGCCTCGTCATCTAATTAGTGACGCGCATGAATGGATTAACCAGATTCCCAATATCCCTGCCTACTATCCAGCAAAACCACAGCCAAGGGAACGGGCTTGGCAGAATCAACGGGGAAAGAAGACCCTGTTGAGCTTGACTCTAGTCCGACTTTATGAAATGACTTCAGAGGTGTAGGATGAGTGGGAGTGTTACACCCGCACCCCATATATTCCCTTATCCCTGGGGTAATTTAGACCTTACCCAAAGGGTAATGCCTTACGGCCTTGGTCAACATGGTTGACCTTGAATTGGAAATACTATAATGAGAATCCCCTTGAAGACCTGGAAGTGTGGGCCAAAGCCCCGTAACTTTCCTTGAAATTTGGGCCATGACAGCAGCACCGGAGTTATGAATGAACTCACTCTTACTGAATCCGCTCAAGGATCCGCCCATGCTGTCATCAACCTTTTTGGATTATTTTTCTGTGGGACCCACACCCCCGTGTCCCAGATACCCTAATTGAACCTTTGGACCATATGGACCCCTGCCCTCAACATTGATTGGTTAAGTGGGCCATGAAAGTGGGCCCATAAGGCTTAACTTAGGTAAATAATGGGTTTTATACACCCTAGCCTAAACCAAACAGACCCTAGAGGACAATTAAGTCCTATGGACTTTTGGGTGCACCCCAAACATGACCTAATGGACCTAATGGGTATGGCTAAGGCCCAACAAGCCTTAAGACCTAACTAAAGCCCATTTAAAGACCTAAGGCCACTAAGTGATTGGGGACACCTAATCCAAACACACCCTAAGGATCCTCTACCCCCCTTAAAACAAAGAAACCCCCTCTCATTCACTTATCTCTCCCCCTCCCCCATAAACCGTGGAGGAGAAGAGACAAGAGAAAAGAGAAGGAGGTAGAGGAAGGAAGAAGAAGGAGAAGTAGAAGGGAATAGGAGGGGAAGGCAAGGGGATGGAAGCCATGGCAAGGGGCCCAGCTACCCCATACCTCCTCCCAAGCTGGCTGGACCCAAGGGAGAAGAGAAAGAGGAGGAGAAGAGATGGAGAGAGTGACTGGAAGAAGGAAGCTCACCAAGGTAAGCTCCCCAAACCTAGATCTCCCTCATTTCTCTTTAATTTTGATGGTTTCTTGAGCTAGGGCTAACCTAGGGTTCCATTGGGACTCAACGTGAAGCTCGGCCCTAGTTGGGAGCTCTAATGGATGTTAACCTAGGCCTCTAAGTGCTGTAATTACAGCTATGGCCAATGAATCCTTGGTTTGAACCTTAAATCCCAACCTTTGGACCAATGTGAGACCCAAACCTTGTAGGATCTTGGATCCTTGAGGTGAGCTTATGACCTAGTGACCCTAGGAGGGCCTAGACACCTCCCCCCTTGTCCTTGAGGTGTTATGGAGCTCCCAGCTTCAAGCTGGAGCTGAAGCCCTCTGCAATCTCGGAAGAGACTGTCAGTGGACGTACGACCGGATCCATCTATCGTTGTACCGCCCATCAGTTCACCCAGTGTAAACCCTACATAATAACCTGAGCGGACAAAGGCACAGAGTCACTCTGTTTGCCTCCACCCGAGACCTATTGCTCTCGGGTCTGTCTCAGGAAATCGAACGGATGCAGGGGCGGACCCAAGAAGCACATCCTTCCATGGATCCGCTCCCTTTTATGATTATCTCAGGTATAGAACGGATCAACCATCGGACTCAAGTAAGAAGTTTCACTCGTGGGTCCGCTCGCCCTGCTTTTACCTTTTGGCCTGAACGGAGTCAGGGGTAGATTCACCTCTACTGAGACCGCCCGTGAGTCCGCTCGTGCTGTCTTGGTTGAAACATGGTTTTAACCTTATGGGCCTAGCATGGGACCCACCTATACATGCTTTAATGATTGTTTTTGTATTCCTAGGCTACCCAACTCGATGGAGAGCGGGAAGCCCTGGTGAGATTCATGTCAACCATACATGGTGACGCCCATGTTAGGTGAGTGGGTTTTGGGTGACTTTGTTGGCTTTGATTATTATATAATTGTTAATCCTAAGCATGCTATGATATACTTATAAGCATGGTGCGCATTGCATTTTATTCAAATGTGAATTGTTGAGAATGTGATAGTATAATGCTCAGCATTGTATCGGGCTATGGTACTAGGTGTGCCGGTTCCGGAACCCCAGTTTATTTAATTATGAAAACTGTTGTATGTCATCCTGAACTGTATGTGCCATGCCGTTCTGGTACCCGGATACTAGATGGAATGGGACGTTGATGCACCCAGAATACCTCTCGGGACGATAGGACCTGCATATAGTATATTTGTGGCTAGGATGCTTGTTCCCTTATGCTACGACCCCTGCCAACAGGGATTTATGTGTTGGATAGTCTGAGCACCTACGGTCTGTGGAGGTGGGAGAGGCCAGGGCAGGGGTAGTGATGGCTATCAGGGTTTGCCACAGGGTGGTCATGATGGCTTCTACCAGCGCAGGTCCCTTCGTGATAATTGAGGTCTCACTGGGGCAATAGGATAAGTGACCCTCAGTGTTTCCCAAGTTATCATAGTAGCATATATTTGACCGATAGAATTGTGTGTTAGGTGGAAAATGAATCTAACATTAGCATGCATCGTCCTGATTGATATTGATTGTATGGTGTATGTGCATTCCCCTTTGCTCCCTCACTAGCTAGTGTAGCTAATCCCGTTGCGCAACCCTTTTTAGTTGATTATACAAGAGGTACTACTTGGATGAGCACCGTTGGATGCGAATCAAGTGGAGCCAGTGGCTGTGACTTGGAAGTAGATGTACACCCAAGATTGGTGCCCTCGTGGCAATTGTTTATTATTTAAATTTTCTATCTTCATCCCTACATTTATGTATAAACTGTATGTTTATTTATAGGGAGAGTAATGATTGGTTACTTATGATTAGAATTGTAATATGTGTTATCATTAGAGAATCGATGCTCTATAATTTCACATGATTTAATTTAATTTCACTTTCGCTAACTCTATATCTGAAATAGTTTATTCCTTTTGTACGTTCTTTTCTGTTGTCAAGACATGATGACAGAGTGGACTGTGGCTCAGGACGCTGTATATGCGATCCTGGTAGGTGTTGGGATGATATGTGATTGTCCCAGTCATACCCCTATGTGGCAAAATATCTTACATCGGGATAGGGGCGTGACAGGGAGCCTTCGGACAAAGTGAAATACCACTACTTTTAACATTATTTTACTTACTTCGTGACTCGGAGGCAGGGCTACGCCCCTCCTTTTAGACCTAGGGTGGAGGACATTGTCAGGAAGGGAGTTTGGCTGGGGTGGCACATCTATTAAAAGATAATGCAGGTGTCCTAAGATGAGCTCAACGAGAACAGAAATCTCGTGTGGAACAAAAGGGGAAAAGCTCGTTTGATTCTGATTTCCAGTACGAATACGAACCATGAAAGCGTGGCCAATCGATCCAAACAGTGCACTACCGCACACATTGTTGCCTAGTATGGCCAACTGCCTCGCACAAGGCTGTCCAGCATGGTTGCACTGCCTCGTGCAAGGCTGCCCAGTAGGGCTAGCACTGCCTCACGCAAGGCTACCCAGCACGGCTGGCACTGCCTCGCACAAGGTTGCCCAACATGGCTGGCACTGCCTCGCACAAGGCTGTCCAGCACAGTAGGCATGCCACTCACAAGGCTGCCCACCATGGCAGGCACGCCACGCACAAGGCTGCTCAACATGGCTGATTACCTCGCATAAGGCTACCCAGCATGGCTGACTGCCTCGCATAAGGCTGTCCAGCACGACAGGCATGCCACGCACAAGGTTGCCCAGCATGGCAGGCATGCCGTGCACAAGGCTGCCCAGCATGGCTGACTGCCTCACACATTGTTGCCCAGCATGGCTGATTGCCTTGCACAAGGCTGCCCAACATGGCTGAGTGCCTCGCACAAGGCTGCCGAGCATGGCTGACCGCCTCACACAAGGCTGCCCAGCATGGCTGCACTACCTCGCACATCGTTGCCCAGCATGGCTGACAATCTCGCACAAGGCTACCCAACAAGGCTGCATTGCCTCTCGCAAGACTGCCCAGTATGGCTGGCACAAGTCGCTCAAGGCTGCCCAGCATGGCTGGCACTGCCTCGCACAAGGCTAGCCAGCATGGCAGGCACTGCCACGAACAAGGCTGCCCAGCATAGTAGGCACGCCGCACACAAGGCTGCCCAGTATGGCAGGCACATTGAGCACAAGGCTGCCCAGCATGGTAGGCATGCTGCGCACAAGGCTGCCCAGCTTGGCAGGCACGCCGTGCACAAGGCTGCCCCGCATGGTTGGCACTGCCTCGCATAAGGCTGCCCAGCATGCCTGGCACTGCCCCGTAAAAGGCTGCCTAGCATGCCTGGCTGCCTCGCACAAGGCTGTCCAGCATGGCTTGCACTAGCACATAGGCATGGGTGCCCAGCCGACGTGCACAAGGCTGCTGGCTAGCACTAGCTAGCAGGCATGGGTGACCAGCCGTGCGCGTGCAAGGCTGCCCAGCATGGCACCGCCATGCACATTTTGCACTTGCTCGCACATCGTTGCCCAGTATGGCAGGCACGCCACGCACATGGCATGCCAAGCATGGCTGCCTTGCCTCGCATGTGGCTGCCCAGCATGGCAGGAACGCCACACACATGGCTGCCCAGCATGGTTGCACTACCACGCATGAAGCTGCAAAGCATGGCTTCACTGCCTCAGCATTGTTGGCACTGCAGCCACACAATTTGCAATGCTTCATATGCAAAAGTGGTTATGTTACTGCCCACCCATGCCTTTCTTGAGCCTTTGGGCTGGCTCATGATGCACACATGTGCGTGCTGGCCATTGCACATCGTGGCAATGCCCGCACAACGTAATACGGATCCTATATTCCCTTCGTACAAAACATCCCTTTGGTTTGGAAAATGCTTGTAATCATTTATTTGATGGACACACTATGTATTTTTGTAAATTTTAGGCACTTAAAAGGTGCATTATTAGTATCGATGAAATTTTTTATGATCTTTTCAATAAATAATTATCAAAAATAGTAAACGAAGTTGAAGTGATCCAATCTCTTGCCAAGACATTCTATGCATTTATCTAATCCATCTGAAGTTGGTTTTGTGAAAAATTCAACTAAAATGGATTTTTTACGATTTTTTGAATTTTTTCATACAAAAAAATTAATATGAACGATAAATTAATGATTTATTTTTAATATGTTCCTTTGAATTTTCTCTAATTTCCTACCAATTTTCATAACCATGTGATGTTTGTAGCTTAAGAAACAGACCAATATGACTTATCGATGAATTTTTTATGATCTTTTAAAAAAAAATTATAAAAAATAGTAAACAAAGTTGAAGTGATTCAATCTCTTGCCAAGAAATTCTATGCACTTAGCTAAGCCATCTGAAATTGGTTTTGTGAAAAAATTCAACATAATGGATTTTTCACGATTTTTTGAATTTTTTGATTTTTTAATACTAAAAAATTAATAAAAAAATAAATATAAATGATAAATTAATGAATTTTTTTTGTAATGTTCCTTTGAATTTTCTCTAATTTCCTACCAATTTTCATAACCATGTGATGTTTGTAGCTTAAGAAATAGCCCAGTATGACTTTTCGAGGGGGGGTCATGTCTCCTTCTGGAAAAGTGCAAAAAGCGTAATAGCTACCTCGAGGGGGGGTGGCTACCTTGGTTGGCTGGCATGGATGGGCAGCCAAGCGCTGCACATGGTGAACGCATGAGTACAGCATGCGTGCACAATAAAGTCATGGCACAAGAGAAAACCATCCGAATGCATGTTGGTCCCATGTTGTGCACCTTTTGCGCGGTAGTGTAGCCACCCATGGCAGCCTTGTGCGCTGTGGTGCAGCCACGTTGTGCAGCCTTATGCGCTGTGGTGTAGCTATGTTGGGCATCGTTGTGCGCTGTGGTGCAGCCACGCTTTGGCAGACTTGTGCGTTGTGGTGCAACCACTTTCTGCAGCCCTATGCGCTGTGGTACAGCTATGTTGGGCATCCTTGTGCGTTGTGGTAGAGCCACGTTGTGCAGCCCTATGCGCTATGGGGCAGCTATGTTGGGCATCGTTGTGCACCGTGGTGCAACTATGTTGGGCATTGTTGTGCACCGTGGTGCAGCCACGCTAGGCAGACTTGTGCGCTGTGGTGCAGCCATGCTAGGTAGACTAGTGAGCTATGGTGCAGCCACGTTCTGCAGCCCTATGCGTTGGGTGCAGCTATGTTGGGCATCATTGTGCACTGTGGGGCAGCCACACTAGGTAGACCTGTGTGCTGTGGTGCAGCCATGCTAGGCAGACTTGTATGTTGTGGTGCAGCCATGCTAGGCAGACTTGTGCACTGTGGTGCAGCCACACTAGGTAGACTTGTGCGCTATGGTGCAGCCACATTGTACAGCCCTATGCGATGTGGTGCAGCTATTTTGGGCATCGTTGTGCGCTGTGGTGCAGCCACTCTAGGCAGAGTTGTTCGTTGTGGTGCAGCCATGCTAGGCAGAATTGTGCACTGTGGTGCAGCCATGCAAGGCAGACTTGTGCGATATGGTTCAGCCAGGCTAGCTAGACTTGTGCACGGTGGTGCAGCCAAGTTGGGCAGCCTTGTACGGTGTGGTGCAGACAAGCGGGGCAGCCTTTTGCGCTCGAATATGGTGGTCCCTTCCTCCCCCCCTCTCCCAATGTTGGTCTCCCGAATGATTTGTCGCTACCTTGGTTGATTGTGGGCCCAGGGTGAGGTAATGGCCTAGGTGGGGGCTTGAACCTATTTGTGTCCCTGGCTTATGCCGCAAGCAGTGCCTCACGTGGGCCAACTTTTGATGGGGCTTTGTCAAATCGCATCATAGATGATGTTGCATGTTTTTCAAAACACCATGCATAACGAAGTGTTGCTATCTAGTGGGGTTTTGCGGTGCCTTGGTTGATTGTCGGCCCAAGGTGAGGTAATGGCCTAGGTGGGGCCTTAGACCTATTTATGTCCCTGGCTCTTGCCGCAAGCGGTGCCTCACATGGGCCGACTTTTCATGGGGCTTTGTTAAATCGTACCACAGATGATGTTGCATGTTTTTCAAAACACCATGCATAACGATGTGTTGCTATCCAGTGGGGTTGTCCGGTACCTTGGTTAATTCTCGGCCCAGGGTGAGGTAATGGCCTAGGTGGAGGATTGGACCTATTTATGCCCCTGGCTCGTGCTGCAAGTGGTGCATCATGTGGGCCAACTTTTGACGGGGTTTTGTCAAATCGCACCACAGATGGTGTTGCTTGTTTTTCAAAATACCATGCATAACAAAGTATTGCTATCCAGTGTGGTTTTATGGTGCCTTGGTTGATTGTCGGCCCAAGGTGAGGTAATGGCCTAGGTGGGGGCTTGGACCTATTTGTGCCCCTAGCTCGTGCTGTAAGCGGTGCCTCACGTGGGTCGACTTTTGACGGGGCTTTGTCAAATCGCACCATAGACGATGTTGCATGTTTTTCAAAACACCATGCATAACGATGTATTGCTATCTAGTGGGGTTTTGAGGTACCTTGGTTGATTATCGGGCTGG
Source organism: Telopea speciosissima (assembly GCF_018873765.1). Lineage (NCBI taxonomy): Eukaryota > Viridiplantae > Streptophyta > Magnoliopsida > Proteales > Proteaceae > Telopea > Telopea speciosissima. The sequence continues at coordinate 40,714,056 of NC_057919.1, forward strand.
GGTGAG